>NW_017670364.1:717460-742008 GCF_001879085.1 Nicotiana attenuata | reverse complement strand
CGGCGTCTCCTCACTCTTAGAAGTCTCCTCCACAGCCCGAGGGGATGGTGTCGAAGGAGTCGCTCCCCTCGCGGACGCCGCCACAGGCAGCGGTTGAGGAATCTCCGCGGCACCATCACTGGGCGAGCCGCAGGGAATGTATCCATCTTCAGAATCAGTACCCGCCCCAGGTAAGATGACGACGCTCTTTTTCTTCTTCTTAGGGGCGCTCCGACCTGCCAACGCGAATGTCATAACAAATACGTAGGGAATCCCCAAACCGTAGCCAAAGAATTACCTGACGGGCCGTACTGCCGAAGAAATGCAGCCCAGGTACGGCACTCCTCCGCATAGGGTATTATTCTTTCCACCCACGATTTAATGTCATCAACAAGCTGGGTGGAGAAGCCCTCGCTGCGAATAAAAAAGAGGAAAGAAAAACAAAGGTCACTATGGCCGTATGGTCGAAGGCGCAAGCAGCAGTAAAATCTACAAGTAGAAATACTTACGTTCTGGATTCCATCTTTCCGGGAACCCCTCAGGATTCGACACCAGGTGCTCCGTCCTGATGTAGAAATATTTACGCCAAAAGCGGCGGTTGGGATTATCATCGGCTTTAACAACCAAGCCCTTTGCGCCACGACCTTTCAACTGCAGCATGGTACCCCTCAGGTAACCAGCGCTGAACAACTGTAAGAGGTGGTGGACCGAGACGCTGCGCCCGGCCCTGGCCGCATAAGTGGTCATGATACGACACACCTTCAAAGTATAGGGAGTGAGCTGGGCCGGACACACATTGTAAAAACGGCAAAGCTCCTCCACCAGAGGGTAGACTGGAAGGGCGTAACCGATCAAGAACGGGTACTCATAGAAGGTGCAATTCCAGGCCGGTGCACATTGGCATAATCCGTCCCTGCCGGAACCATTTCCACGTGGTCCGGAATATGGTGCGTCTCTCGCAGATCATCTAAATGGGATTGTAGTAAAACGCTGTGCTCCCAGGGAAGATCAGGGCTTTTAGTTGGAAAATCCCTGCGAATGTGCGTCTCCTTCGGAAGGACATTGTCTTCGCTGAGAGGAACAAGGGCCTTCTCTGCCTTTTCCCCTTCACCACCGGAAGATGGCGGAACCCTAGACAGGGCATTATCTTTGGCATTTTTATTATTCTGTCCGCGTTTTGTCATGATTATGCTACTTGAGAAATGAAGCACTGACGATAGGAAGTGTGGTTTCAACAGAAGTGGGAGAGTCCCTCACGAAATAATGGTTGCAAGAAAGGAAGGCAAATGAGTGTATCAGAAAATACTTTTCAGTGGCTTGAAAGTGGAATCAGATCAAACCTCTCTCATACTTATAAGGATAAGTTGCACAGGAATCGAAGAGTCATGATTCAAAACGTGCGCCGGAAACCAAAACGTCACTTCATCCTCTGAACCGCCTCGGGGGCAAATATAATGATGATGCATACAGGCGATGACATCATTCCAAAAAGGAAGCCACGCGTCAGCGGCTCAACAACGTCATATGTTTCACTTCATTTATATTGCCGCCCCTGGTCGAGGTCAAATTCTCCTAAGCCGAGGTTCGTATTTCCGCCCGTCGAAGACGCCCACCGAACGCGTCTCCAACGAGCGGAGGGACTAACTGTATAGGGTCAAATTTGACCATCAGTATCTCTACGCCAGTGGGTACGCCCAATGAGTGTACGCCGACCAACGTAGCGGGTACGACCGGCCGTGAGGACAAAAGCGACATCATTTAGAACTCAGCGTCCACGATAGGGAGACGTTACCTATTTTTGTAACTTTTTGATTCTTTCGAGGAAGGTCTCCTATTATATAAAGGAGACCTCCACATTGTAAAAGGGGGATCTGATCTAATACAACTCTCTCATTTTTCTGGCTTTCTCTCTCTATATCTCTACCTCTAACGAAAATATCTTATTGGTAAACATTATCACTTTGCAATATCAGATCTACAACAATATTATCATCTTTGCATCTCTAGGCTTATTATATTTGATTACGATTTACCCCTTTTCTATTTTTGATTGTTTTATCGCTTACAAAGTATATCGTTAACTTTTGAACCAAACAATACTATTTAATACCTTAAGGGGTCGTTTGGTATGAGGTATAAGAAGGCATAGTACTGATATAAAAAGTTAATACCACTTTAATACTTCGTTTGGTTAGCAAATCAGGTATAAGTTATCCAAGGATTAAAATTAATACCGGGATAACTTATACCTTATAGAGGGTGGGGTAATTAGCATCGGTATAACTTATACATTCTTCTGACAAATTATGCAATTGTCATATTTAATAAAACATACTAAACAATGGAAAAAAAATAATCCCAGCATAACCTCTATTTTAAAAGGCAGAATTGGGACTCGCCCGGTGCTCGCCCCAGGGCGGAGCACTCGTAAAACGCCAATGGGATTATGTGTGGGGCTTAGTTCCGTGAGGCTTAAGCATCGGTCGTCGGGGTTAACGCCCCGGACACGCCCAACGCCCAGCGTACTGGGGCTCGCCTAGTAGAACTTTATGCAATTGAGTGTAACTAACCTTGTAAATGCACAAATTTTTTTTATAAATCGTTGACTATTTAAAATTACTTTTTTCTTAGTCATAAATCGTTAAGTTGAGAGTATTTTATGTCATAACTAAAATAAAAATTATTGCACGTTATCCACTAAGAATGCTATGATAGTAAATTTTAAATAAATCTTTCATTTAAAAAATATTTATTTATTAGCTTTTGTTATGTCCTTATTATATAATAGTCCATAATTGTTTTATAATTATTTTTCTTAAATATTATTTTTTTATGTTTACGTGATAAAATACTTATTAAATTAATAGCTTAGTATTAGCATTAACTATTTACGAATAATTAGTTATCATGGTATTGTATGGTGAATTATGTGTCACTTTATTAACTTGTTGAAACTTAAAAATAAATAATGCTAGAGAACCAAATTTAAATTGTAAATAATGTTTTTATATAAATTCTCTTTCAAATAGAAAGCATATTAAATAAAAAGAGTATTTTATAAAAAAATATCAAATTATAATATCGAAAATTCTTTCAAGATTCATTACTCCTTAAGAGATACATATAAAATTTCGTATTGAGTACATTACTTTTGATGTTTGAGTTGTAACGACGTTGCAGCTAATCTGCATATTATGATATATGTCATACTTTTCCTATTATTCATGGTCGAATTGTAATTTATAAATATTTTAAATAGATTATTTATTACAATTTTGTGATTTTAATGTAATTTTTATATTTATTTTTTATTTTATACTATTTTAAAATTCTTGAAATTAGTAAAATTTAAAGATTCGTGGGACTTACGCTCCATATCTCAGGGCTTACGCCTCACCTCGTTAGAAGTAAAAACGCCTGGCCTCACGCCCCTACCTTTTAAAACATTGAGCATAATTTATCCGGGCATAAGCCGTATTCAAACCAAACGACCCATAAATTATGTAAATAAGTTTGTACAGTTAAACTTAATACGGATATGACAGATCACGTGCTTCCCACCCAAAATTATTGGGCGTAAATTAACGGAGGTCCTCCCCGAGAAAATATGAAGTTCTGCTAAAAAATGAATTTTCGGGAATAGTCTTCGTTGTCTTCTTTTATTCAAGATAATCAGATTTTCCAGCCAATCTCAATATCAGAATTAATTTTTTTGGCAGCTTTTGTCCTTTCCAGATTCAAACCATTCTTTTTCTTCTCAAACTCATTTTTTCCTCCTTATTCGATCCCATTTTTTCGGACATTCTACGTTACAACCCATATTTTAAAACCCTTCCGAATTCTGATTCAAAATCTAGAAATCGTCTTCTCCACAAATTTTTGAAAAGATTAAAATAAATGATAGCTAAACACTGTGTTAGCAGGGCAAATTTTTTTGTCGAATTTTTTTTTCTGCGGAAATTATATCAAACTTTCTATAAGAATCAATATAAATCACCGTAACAGAGATTTATATCTCACAGGATGAGTATACCTGTTCAAAATGATACTTTAGTATTTGTAGTTATACTTGAACTTCAGCATTTGCTTGTCATCTTTTATGTCCATGATGGGCCGAGTAAACTATATTGCACGGTATTGAGACGGGAGAAATTTAAAAATAGCCAGATTTACAAGTGGTCGTTTAAAAATAGCCCAATTTCAAAAGTGATCGAAATTTAGCCACTTTTCATGTAAAGATAAATCTGAGCGAAAAAGCTGTTCAAAACCCGGAAAATACGCCAGTATATTATGCTGGAGTTCCAACATAAGTATACTTGAACTCCAGCATATTATACTGGAGTTCTAGGATAAGTATGCTAGAACTCCAGNAGATCTACACCGTCTCCCATACAAAGCCTCATATGGAGCCATCTGAATACTCGACTGGTAGCTGTTATTATAAGCAAACTCCGCGAGCGGTAGGAACTGATCCCATGACCCTCCGAATCAATAACACAAGCGCGTAACATATCCTCCAATATCTGAACTAATGCGCTCGGACTCGCCTATCCGTCTGAGGGTGAAAAGTTGTGCTCAACTCAACCGTGAGTACCTAACTCTCGCTGTACAGACTTCCAAAACTGTGAAGTAAACTGAGTGCCCCGATCTGAAATTGATGGAAATTGGGACACCATGCAACCGAACAATCTCCCGGATATATCTATCTGCCAACCACTCTGAGGAATAAGTAGTACAGATAGGTATGAAGTGCGCGGACTTAGTCAGCCGATCCACAATCACCCAAATAGCATCGAACTTCTTCAAAGTCCGTGGGAGCCCAACTACAAAGTCCATAGTGATCCGCTCCCACTTCCACTCTGGAATATCCATCCGCTGAAGTAAGCCACCCGGTCTCTGATGCTCATATTTCACCTGCTGACAATTGAGACACCGAGCTACAAATCCCACAGTATCTTTCTTCATTCTTCTCCACCAATTATGCTGTCTCAGATCCTGATACATCTTCGCAGCTCCTGGATGAATAGAATACCGCGAGCTATGGACCTCCTCCAAAATCAACTCCTGAAGCCCATCTACATTGGGCACACATATCCGGCCCTGCATCCTTAACACCCCATCATCACCGATAGTCACATCTCCGGCATCATCATGCTGAACTCTATCCTTAAGGACAAGCAAATGTGGATCATCATACTGGCGCTCTCTGATGCGCTCATATAGGGAAGACCGAGAAATCACACTAGCCAATACCCTACTGGGATCCGAAATATCCAACCTCACAAACCGATTGGCCAAAGACTGGACATCAACTGCAAGAGGTCTCTCCCCAACTGGAATATATGCCAAACTCCCCATGCTCACCGCCTTTCGGCTCAAAGCGTCGGCCACTACATTGGCCTTTCCCGAGTGATATAAAATAGTAATGTCATAATCCTTAAGCAACTCCAACCACCTCCGCTGCCTCAAATTGAGATCCTTCTGCTTGAACAAGTGCTGGAGGCTACGATGATCGGTATACACCTCACAAGACACACCATACAAATAATGCCTCCAAATCTTCATCGTGTGAACAATGGCAGCTAACTCCAAATGATGAACAGGGTAGTTCTTCTCATGAGGCTTCAACTGACGAGAAGCATAAGCAATAACTCTACCCTCCTACATCAGAACACACCCAATACCAACTCTCGAAGCATCACAATACACGGTATAAGAACCTGAAGCCGATGGCAATACTAACACTGGAGCTGTGGTCAAGGCAGTCTTGATCTTCTGAAAGCTCTCCTTACACTCATCAGATCACTGAAATGAAACACCCTTTTGAGTCAACTTGGTCAAGGGCGATGCAATGGACGAGAATCCCTGAATAAACCGGCGATAATAACCCGCCAAGCCGAGAAAACTGTGAATCTCTATAGCCGAGGACGGTCTAGGCCAACTCTGAACCGCCTCTATCTTCTTCGGGTCCACCTGAATACCCTCACTGGACACCACGTGCCCCAAGAAGGCCACTGAATTGAGCCAGAACTCACATTTGGTGAACTTTGGATAAAGCTTCTCCTCTCTCAATCTCTGCAACACCATTCTCAAATGCTCCGCGTGCTCCTCCTGACTACGCGAGTACACCAGAATATCATCGATGAAGACTATAACAAACGAGTCGAGATACGGTCGGAACACACTGTTCATCAAGTGCATGAACACTGCTGGGGCATTGGTCAACCCGAAAGACATCACCAAGAACTCATAATGACCATATCTGGTCCTGAAAGTTGTCTTAAGAATGTCTGAGTCCCTGATCTTCAACTGGTAATAACCTGAGCGGAGATCAATCTTAGAAAATACTCTCGCTCCCTGAAGCTGGTCGAACAAATCATCGATACGAGGCAAAGGATACTTGTTTTTAATTGTCACCTTGTTCAACTTCCTGTAATCAATGCACATTCTCATCGTGCCATCCTTCTTCTTTACAAAGAGAACCGGCGCACCCCACGGTGACACACTAGGACGAATGAACCCCTTATCCAAAAGTTCTTGAAGCAGCTCCTTTAACTCCTCCAGCTTCGCTGGTGCCATACGATATGGTGGAACAGAAATGGGCTGAGTGCCTGGCACCACGTCAACACCAAAATCTATACCCCTGTCCGGTGGCAATACCCGGCAGGTCTGCAGGAAATACGTCAGGAAAATCCCTCACAACTGGAACAGAATCAATACTGGGAGCCTCTGAACTGACATCCCTCACAAATGCTAAGTACGAAAGACAACCTTTCCCAACCATACGCTGGGCCTTTAAGAAAGAAATCACTCTGCTGGGAACATAATCGGTCGAACCTCGCCACTCAATCCGTGGCACACCAGGCATAGACAAGTCACTGTCTTAGCATGACAGTCCAGAATAGCCCGGCACGGAGATAACCAGTCCATGTCTAGAATAACATCGAAGTCCACCATACACAATAGCAATAGATCCACTCGGGTCTCCAGACCCCCAATAGACACAACACACGACCGGTACACACGGTCTACCACAACAGTATCGCCCACCGGCGTAGAAACATGAAAAGAAGAAACAAGGGACTCGCAGGGCATATCCAGATAATGGGCAAAATAAGACGACACATAAGAGAAAGTAGAGCCAGGGCCAAATAACACAGAAGCATCCCTGCGGCAGACTGAGATAATACCTGCAATCATCGCATCTGAAGCAATTTCATCAGACCTAGCTGGAAGTGCATAGAAGCGAGCCTGACCACCTCCGGATCGACCTCCCCCTCTGGGGCGACCCCTAGATGACTGTCCCCCACCCCTAGCTGGGTGGGTGGGTGGTGACGTGGCTAGGGCTGAGGCTGATGAGTGACCTCTCTACTGAGAACGACGAGGGCACTGCCTCCACAAGTGGCCCATCTCTCCACACTCATAACAACTCCGGGGTGCTGGAGACGGGGACTGATGGGAACCCCTAGCACCGGTATGACTAGCAGACGCTCCTAGCGCAGAAGAATCCTGAACCGATGGAGCACGGGACGAACCCTGGGCTGGAAGTGCACTAAGTGAAGAATGGCCCTGCTGAGAACCGTGAGAACTATGGCCTGATGATGACCCACGATAACCTGGGCGAGCTGACTAACCATGTCGGAACTGTCGGCCTCTGCCGTGCTGAAACTGGCCCCTAGAAGGAGCACCCCCAAAACTACCATGTCCTCGAGGCCTCTTAGCCTCCCTCTCCTCGCGCTCCTGGCGACGAACTGACTCAATCTCTCGAGCAATATCCACAACCTCCTCGAATGTAGCACCTGACACCCTCTCCCTGGTCATGAGAACCCGAAGCTGGTAGGTGAGGCCATCAACAAACCTCCTGATCCTCTCCCTCTCAGTAGCAACCAGCCAAATAGCATGTCGAGCCAACTCCGAGAACCTCATCTCATACTGGGTAACTGTCATATCCCCCTGTCGAAGCTGCTCGAACTACCTACGCAGCTCCTCCCTGCGGGACTGTGGGACATACTTCTCCCGAAATAGAGCGGAGAACTGCTGCCAAGTCAGAGGTGCCGAACCAACAGGCCTACGCATCTCACATGCCTCCCACCAAGTGAAGGCAGATCCGGTAAACTGAAAGGTCATGAATGCAACCCCGCTGGTCTCCAGAATACCCGCAGTGCGAAGGATCCGCTGACATCAGTCTAAGAAACCCCGAGCATCCTCGCCCTCTGCACTACTGAAAGTAGGAGGCTGGAGTCTGCCAAATCTCTCCAATCTACGCTGCTCATCCTCCGGCATAACAGGAGCTACATAACCCTGAGCAGCTGCGACCGACTGGGCTAGTGATGCCTCCGGTGTCTGCACTCCCCGAACCACCAGATCGGGTGTACGGGCGGCGGGAGTCTGAGAGCCTCCCCCTGCCTGAGAAGTAGTTGCGGCATTAGAAACCGCGACCGCCTGAGCAAGGCTAGTACATACTGTCAATATCTGGGCTAAAGTCTCCTGAAGACCCGGAATCACAATAGGCACAGTTGGTGCCTGAGCTGGTGCTGCTGGAGCGTCCACCACTGGGACCTGACCCTGAACTGGGGCGGCTGGTGGGTCTGCAGGTGCTGTCCCAGCTGCTGCGGGGACTGTACCTCTGCCCCTACCACGTCCTCGGCCACATCCTCGACCTCTAGTGTCCCCGCTGGTGGTACTGGTGGTCATCCGTCCTGACCGGTAGAGCGTGTCCTTACCATCCGTGAGAGAATAGGATAAAAGAAGTTTAGTATTCGGATCAACAACTTCGCACGACAAGAATTTCAAGAATATGGAATTTTCCTAAAGGTTCTGCAGCCTCTCGAGGATAAATACAGACGTCTCCGTACCGATCCGCGAGACTCTACTAAACCTTCTCATGACACGTGAGACCTATGTAACCTAGGCTCTGATACCAATTTGTCACGACCCTAAACCCAAACTCGATCGTGATGGCGCCTCTCATGAAGACAAGGCCAGCCGACACACTTCCAATTCACCTTGAGCAGTTAAATTAATAAACCAAGGTCTTTAATATAAATAAATCCCAAAAATAACAATATAAGTTGCGGAAATAAAATAACCAACATAGCCCGACATCGGGGTGTCACCAGTCATGAGCATCTAAAATAATACCAAAAGTCTAGAGTCTAATCCACTACTACATAACTGAATCAAATGAAAACTAAAATAGAGGGAGAGTGCACTGGGCTGCGAATCGCCAAGCAGCTACCTAGTAAATCTCCGAAGACCTGCTGGAACTATCAACCCTCAGGAGCAGGACCTGTAACGCCCGAATCTGCACACATGGGTGCAGGGAGTAAAGTGAGTACTCCAACTCAGTGAGTAATAAAATTAAATGAAGACTGAGTAATATAAAATCACGTAAGACACAACATTAAGCTAAAGAGGCATCAGTAAATATAATTAAGAAGTGAAATCTCATAAACATTCTTTAAACAGTTAAACAATATGCAGGGAGAACAACAGAAAAGTAAACACACAATAACTGCCCCTCGGGCAATGTCACAAAACAATACCAGCCCCTCGGGTTATATCTCATATCACAATGGGTACCCGCGCTCACTGGGGATGTACAGACTCCGGGAGGGGCCCCTTACAGCCCAAGCGCATAATCAAGCCATCTCATGTTATCATAAACAGGCTCTCGACCTCATATAAATCTCAAGCCACCTCGTGGCGTACAATCTCAGGCCCTCAGCTTCATTATCATAATCAATGTATCACTGTTACAGCGTGCAGCCCGACCCAAATGTATCCTCACAACATAAGCCCTCGGCCTTACTCAGTCAGGATCTTATAAGCCCCTCGGGCCACAGTAAAATATGAAGCTCAGCTCAAATTAATTTGAAAATATCATTTAATGTGTTTAAAACAGAATAATACAGCTGAGTCTTTAAAATAGTAAAATATAGTATGACTGAGCACCAGTATGAAATCAATCAGTGAGGAAAATATCATTTAAAAATTCCCTAAGGGTTCAAACAGCTGGCACGAAGCCCACATATGGTATTTAGCCCATCAAATATGCAGTAAAATTATCATTCGGGATGGACTAAGTCACAATTCCCAACGGTGCTCTACCCCACGCTCGTCATCCAGCGTGTAAGTCACCTCAACATAGCCGTACGCTGTAAAATTTTGGGGTTTCACACCCTCAGGACAGCATTTAAAATCATTACTCACCTCAATCCGGCCCGAAATCTATCTTGCAATGCCTTTGCCCTTCGAAATGACTTCTGAGTGCTCCAAATCTACCAAGTTCAGATTTTATCATTAAATTATGCTAAACGTAATTCCAATTGAAAAATATCGATTTTAAGCACAAAACTCGAAATCAGTCAAAACCCGACCCCCGGGCCCGCGTCCCGGAACTGGACAAAGTTTATACCAAAATGTTCATCATCATCTCACGAGTCCGTAAATATAAAGAACTCGAAAATTGGAGTTCGTTTGACCCCTCAAATCATCCCTGAAAGGTCTCATAATTCTTAAGCCCCACTCCACCTTTTTCTACTAATTTTCATGGATTTACACTGATATTTTCGTTCCTTAATCACAAATAATCAAGTTTTAGGATCCAAAATCCTTACCTCAACGAAGAACAATAATTTCCTCTCTTCAAAATCGCCCAAAGCTTCAAAATTTCATTTTAAAAGTGAGAAACCCTCTGAAAATCGCGAAGGAGGAATTTAATATAATCTGACCGGACATTTCCGCATCTGCGGTACTCCCACCGCATCTGCAGTACCGCATTTGCGGTTCTTGATCCGCTTCTGCGGAAGTCACTTAAGATCCCCGTTGGTCGCATCTGCGGTTAGACTACCGCATCTGTGGCATCACAGATGTGGTTCTCCTAGCCGCTTCTGCGGTTTCCTGACCAACGAACCCCTGGCCGCTTCTGCAGCTCTTCCTTCACATATGCGGCGCCGCACCTGCGGTCCCCTATCCGCAGGTGCGGAAATAACAGAAGCAGCAAAAATACAGCAGCTGCACAAATTCTCCAAACTCCCTGTCAACTATCCGAAATCACCCCGAGGCCCCCGGGACCTCAACCAAAGGCACCAACATATCTCGTAACCTTATTCAAACTTGTACCAATCTTCAAAACACCTAAAACAATATCAAGACCACCAAATCTCATCGAATTCAAGCCTAAGGTTCTAAATTCTTCCGCATCCCGCTTTTGATAAAAAAAACCCAACCAAACCACGTCCAAATGGCCTGAAATTTTGCACGCACATCCCAAATGACATAACGAAGCTACTGCAACTTCTGGAATTCCATTCCGACCCCTATATCAAAATCTTACCTATCAACCGGAGAACGCCAAAAACTCAATTTCGCCAATTCAAGCCTAAATCTACTCCGGACCTCTAAAACACATTCCGATCACACTCCTAAGTCCCAAATCATCTCCTATAGCTATCCGAACCATCGGAACTCACATCTGAGCCCTCTAACGCATAAGTCAACATCCGGTTGACTTTTCTAACTTAAGCCTTCCTAAAAGAGATTAATTGTCTCAAACCTTCTCAAAATCTTTCCGAACCCGATCCAACCAACCCGATCACATTTAAAACCAATAATTAAGGCAAATAGAAATAGAAATGGGGAAACTGAAGCGGTAACTCATGAGACGACCGGCCGGGTCGTCACATGATTGCAGACATCTACCTGGAGAACAGGGGACAATATTTCAGAAATCGATTGTAAGTTCAAGTTGGGGAGGCATCAGGAGCCCGCCTGAAGAACAGGGTCAACTTTCAACTTTCAATTTCAAGTTCAAGAGGCATCAGAAGACCGCCTGAAGAACATGGTCAATTTTCAGTTTACAATTTCAAGTCGGAGAGGCATCAAGAGCCTGCCTGAAGAACAAGGTCAACGTTCACTTTCAATTTCAAGTTCAAGAAGCACCAGGAACCCGCCTGAAAAACGGGGTCAACTTTCAATTTCAAGTTAGAGAAGCATCAGGAGAATTCCGCCTGAAGAACAGGGTCAACTTTCAGTTTACAAGTTCAAGTCAGAGGCATCAGGAACCCGCCTGAAGAACAGGATCAGTGTTCGGGTTTCAATTTCAAGTTCAAGAGGCATCAGGAGAATCCTGCCTGAAAAACAGGGTTAACTTTCAGTTTTCAAGTTCAAGTCAGAGGCATCAGGATCCCACCTGAAGAACAGGGTCAACTTTCAATTTTCAAGTTCAAGTTAGAGGCACCAGGAGCCCGCTTGAAGAACAGGGTCAACTTTCAGTTTTCAAGATTCAAGTCAAAACCAAGCAGGAGGATCCCGCCTGAAGAGCAGGGTTAACTTTCATTTTTCAAGTTCGAGTCAGAGGCATCAGGAGCCCGCCTGAAGAACAGGGTCAACTTCCAGTTTTCAAGATTCAAGTCAAAGACAACAGGAGTCCACCTGAAGAACAGGGTCAACTTTCTGTTTTCAAGTTTCAAGTCAAAGACAGTAGGATCCCGCCTGGAGAATAGGGGCAATTTTTAATTCAAATCAGAAGTAGCACGAGCCGCCTGAGGAACAGGTTTTCAAGCTCAAATCTACTCCAAGTTCAAGTTTATTTCAAGTGCAAGTAGCAGGATGCCTGGCTAAAGAACAGGGTCAACTTCCAGTTTTCTTTAAATTCAAGTCAGCAGGATGCTCACCTGAAGAATGGGGTGAATTTTCAGTTCCATGTTGGAGGAGCAAGTGGAGATTCAAAGAAGATTCAAGACAAGAAATAGATAGGATCTTCTGTTTTTCTTTTATTTTTGCTGTAATTTTTCCTTTTATTTTGATGTAATGGCAGGAACCGCAGACCGGAACCTCGACAGAACCTCGCTCGACTCTCTCATCCTCTCCACACACTCCGTCACTTCATTCACTTCTGAACTACATGTGGCCTGATTCCTTTATAGCCAAGGATATGTTGGCAGCTCAGATACCAGGGCTCGGTCACATTCTCCTTTCTTTTAGTTTTTGGTCTCTCAAAATAAGGGCCGGGTCAAAAAACATATCTCATCGTTCTTTGTCTGAAAACTCTTCGTGTTTTCAGTTAAAGAGGGGCAGCTGTAGACATGTAATTTTTGACCCTCCCCGAGATTTTACACTTTTTAGCGCTTAAATATTTAGTTTAGGTCTAATATCGCTATTTTAACTAGTTTTGACTCTTTTACTTTATTTTATCACAAAAATTGATAAAATACAAAAATAGTTTCATTTTATTTTCAAGAATATTAGTAGTTTGGTAGGAATATTATTTTAATTTTGTAATGATTTTAATCTAATTCATTTTAATCTTTTAGTATGATATTTGAAAAATAACAAAAATAGGTTTCTTTTAACGATTAGTTTTATTTTAATAGTTATTTTACTTAAGTAGGATTAATTATTAAATGGGGTAGTATTTTTAGTCTTGTTCAAGGAGAAAGAATAAAATTTGGGCTCAAACAACCCATTTTTTAGGTCCAATTTCGGACAGCCCTACACCATTACCCTATGGACCCAGTCCACCTTTTGAGCCCAAATTCGGATGGCCCATTTCCCTTAGCCCACACAACCCCCATTAGATTTTATAACCCTTAACCCTAATTAATTCTATATATACACAAAGGATCACTAACCCTAGATCGGAGAACGCCCAAGAGACCAGCTGTTTTGGACCCTTTTTCTCCAACAAAAAACACCATAGCAGCAGAAACCTTTTACCCACCCAAAAGACCCCATTCCAGCCACTGCTGCTTCTTCACCTCACACCAAACAACCCCATCTCCACCTCCATTTGCCCACCACCATAGCTTTGGTGACCACACACGCACACAGCCCCCCTCCCCCCTCCCCTCGTCGCCATCTCTCACCATACCCCTACCCCTTTCACTTTCAGCCACTGCTCGTCTTCCTCACACTCGCCGGAGCGCCGCTGCCCTCCTCAGAAACAACAAAAACCCGGCGCCCAAGCTCTTGCCTCCTTAAGAACTCACTGCCGCTTCACGCTGCCGTTGACGGCGAAAACCCCATCACTCACGTTCTGTTGCATGGACAACACTACTTCCAACTCCGTCTCTATCGATTTACCAAACCCGACCACACCTTCAAATTTCAAATAAAATCTATGATATAGAAAATAGAGAGGAGGGAGTGAGACAGAGGGAACGGACAAAAGCAGTGAGGAATTGAGATTTTAGAAAACGAATAAAGGGAGGGACAGAAAAAGTGAAAAATAGAGTGCTACAATCGTCGCTACTTTACCATTCAAGATGCGGAGTCACATTCCAGTTGAGGTTCGCCGAGGTATTTTTCCGGGTTTTCGGTTCCGGGCTTCTTAGATCATTGAGTTTCGATGTGTATATGGCAAGATCATTGACATAAAGGTCCATCTCTATCTCATAATGCTTGTTTTTTCCAGTGAGTTTTGTTTAAATGAAGGTCGGTTCACCGTTAATTACTTGCTTTGATTGAAATGAATTAGTTTGTCCCTGTTAAGTTAATTTCTTGAATTAAATTTCATATGCCTTGTTGAACCAAAATGGAATTAGTTCAGTAATGATTTTGTGAAATTCAATAAACATAAATGATAAGAAAATGAAGGGATGATTGGACTATACATGGGGTTGCCGGATGGGAAGCTGGTTAATTGGGTTTAAACGGATTTGAGCTTTGGTCGTAATCTACACATGTGAATTAGATTTAATATCAATTTTACTTGTAAATCATCATTTTGTCATCTCTAGGAATATGCTTAGGCCGATCACACGTGGGTAGGCAAACTTTTAGGCGCGTAAATGAATCATCGTGACTATTGGTACGGTTCCCGTGGCATAGTCGCAATACGTAATCTCCAAGTCGAGTGTGCATTTCATGTGACCCGATCATAACTTCGAACAATAATAAAATACACGTGTTGTAGATTGTAGGTACGGTTCCCGTGACACGATTTGCAACATGTACAAAAACAAACAAGTGTACGACAATCGTAACTTGTTCCAGAAATAACTCCATAAATAATTAAAAGCGGTTAAAAAACTACAAATGCACTATAAGAGTAAAACATGTCATTAATCAGATGATTAGGCTAATTAATAATAGTTGAGCGACCGTGCTAAAACCACGAAACCCGGGAATGCCTAACACCTTCTCCCGGGTTAACAAAATTCCTTACTCGGATTTATGTGTTTCGCGGACTGTAAAACAGAGTCAAACTTTCTCGATTCGGGATTTTAAACCGGTGACTTGGGACACCATTAATTATTCCAAGTGACGACTCTGAATTTGAATATAAATAATCCCGTTTCGATTATTGTCACTTTAATTAGAAAAACTCTCTTATATCCCTTTTGGGTAAAAAGGAGGTGTGATACTCCCTAAAGTATGACAATGAAAGACTAGCTGAGGAAATAAGGAAGAAGACTTCAACCTAAGCAGAGTGACCTAAAGAGGAAATGGTCTTGTAACAAGAGTCTCACTACAACATTGTATGCACTCCATAAGAAAGTGGAACCTACCGTGGCTAATAAACGGGAAGTAAAATCAAAAGTAATATTCGAGATCATATGAGCTGCACGAAAATTCCAGCATGCGTGGGAACAAAGATAAGCCATGTATGCACGCAACAAAGTGGCAGAACGACCAGGAAAAGCAATTGCTTGCAATTTAAAGAAAGTTGAGAAGGAACGAAAGGAATTATTCGAGCAATGATCCGGATGATAATTACGTTATGAACTCACTTAAGAGTTTGGAGTTTTATACATACAACATATATGTTGACAGTCATACAGACATGGAAGACTCCGGTATAAGTTAAAAGAAAGAATTGAGCCCAGGGCATAGACAAAGGATCGAGTTGTTAGAAGATTGTATCATGGATATTCCCTAACGCCTATGAAAGGCTAAGGTAATGACTAATACAAGGAGCAGCGGATCGGAAGATAGCTTAAGCCTACATAAAAGCTGATCAGAAGGAAGAGGAAACTAAAGAGTTACACCAGGAGTCTGATTATTGGACCCGAAAAATTCTAGCCCTCATGATTGAGAACATTATAGGATCACTCTTAAATATCAGAGGTACAAGAGAGATGGTACAGTAGCCATATTCTATAAGGGCATCGGAATAATACCAGCCTCATAAGAAGTCAGTATGAAGCTCTCACCGGATTATGTATACACCAGAGGTGCAAGTATTATAACAAAGCTTCAAGTTATGGATGTGAATTACACCTATGTGGAAGGAAGATCATGAAAGAGATACAAGATGTGATGCAAGATTTTAAGGTAAGTAAGGTAAAGGTGAAAAAGATACGAGATACTCAAGTACAAAAGGTTGTGCATAGTCAATACTTCAGATAATCGATACTTCAGATATAGTTTGGGTTTTAGTTTAGTTTACAGAGGAGACGCTAGTAAATTTTTTTTGTAAATCTCTAAGAGTTAACATTCGAGGACGAATGTTCTAAAGGGGGGAAGGATGTTACACCCCGTAAGTTTAACCACCTTTATACCATTATATATATATATATATATATATATATATATATATATATATATATATATATATATGATATGATATGATATTTTGGGTGGAACAAAAAAAAGTGGCTTGAAAAATATGATTTTATATTTTTATTAATATTACTACTTTCAAATATGTTTTAAATTATACTCATAATATGAGAAATTTTATGAGATTTTCTTCATTCAAGATACAAATTATTTTCTCACAGGAAAAGAAGGTTACCTTTTTACCATTTTAAGAATTAAGCGTACGAAAATTTTACTCTTTATATGAGATTAGAAAATTATAAGTTGAGAAAATATATATATTTTTACATGGATATTTTAAGAAAATAATAATGTATGTATTAATTTTATATGATACCACATGACCATGTTAGTGAGACGTATAATTTAAATTCCCCAACAAGGGGATTACGTGACAGCTCTCCCATGCCAAGAGGGTGACTCTTGAATTGAATGGAAAGGTGGCAAGACTAGGACTGTCGACTATACTAGTTGAGATCTCCAGAGAACTAATGAGTTCACCAGATAATTTTGGATAGCTATTTTTTTTTCACTTATTAGAAATGCTTTTGTGAGCAGTGCCTCAAAGTTAATAAGGGACAATTCTTCAACGTTAAAAGACCTCATCTTCCTTTCCAGCCAATTTGCATAAAAAAGCAAGGACATTAGTGCAGTGGTACTATACTGTTTTGAGAGGCTTCCCCTGTAGTACCAAGTCAAAATTCATTAGCCAATGTCGGAAAAAGGTTGTCTGTGATGGAATTGGTGTGGTACTGACTAAAGTTGGTTGCGCAATTTCTCGGGTGTTTGCCACGTTCCACTGCTATCGTTGCCGTGTTAGGTTTCGTCAGTGTTCCGGATCACTTTCTTCCGAGAATTTGTACTTGCATCGAGCTTTTCATACGACTTGTTCCGTGTTTTGTCGCAATTAACGTATGTTAGAGAGATTGTCAAGAGAATCGGCTCAGGTATGTTAAGGCTATCCCTTCTTTCTTTTGGCATGATCCGTACGATACAAACGAAACGAGCAAATGCACAACTTCCATAAATTACTCTATTCATAGAAATATCAGAGGTGCCTATGTTCTTGAATTTTCATGTATCCTATTATTTTATCATCTGTTCATGGGTCTCAGAAAAATATGTAAGTTGAAAAAAGTTTATTTCATGATATTAACCAGAGGCATAATGGTCTTATGACGTACCAAGAGATTTTATTAACGTATTTCATATGCATTTCATGCATTTATACATGCACATCATGATCAGATGGCGTTATATACGCGTATATATATGTATATGGGATATGGGAAAGTTTATGGCGTTATATACGCACCACCACCTAATCAGCTGGTATACATTGATGATTTGCCCACAGTGGCCGAGATGATATGATCGGATGCCCTCAGAGGCTTGATGATGTTATGAACACATGTACCTATGCACGCACTACAAGAAATTGAGGATACGACGACATTTATTTAGTGACTATTGAAATAAATGTCGGAAAAAAAGAATTTTTTGACATTTATGACAAAATATCGTAAAAACTACGACATTTGATATAAATTGTCGTAGAAACAATGATATTTGATACTAAATGTTGTAAAAAAATGACATTTGATATAAAATATCATAAAAACAACGACATTTGATATGAAATGTCACCAGAACAATGACATTTTTGAAGAAATGTCGTAAAAAGTACGACATTTGCTACAAAATATCGTAAAAACTAGACATTTGATATAAAATGTCGAAAAAAATAACATTTGGTACAAAATGTCATAAAAACAACGACATTTGATAAAAAAATGTAGTAAAAATACAACACTTATATCAAATGCTATAAAAACATTTTGATACAAATGACAAAAAAAAAAAATATGACCATAATTTAAATGTCATATTATTTGTCGGTAATTACGAACATTTACATCTACTATTGAAAATTTCTCTAATTTTTTGANTCCGATCTATGAGTATTTCATTATTTACAAAGTTATTTAGACTTACATGTCGAGTCCTTTACTCCATGTTTCTCTCATGTCTATTATTTACTGATTTTCATTCCTTACATACTTGGTACACTATTTGTAGTGACGTCCCTTTTGCTTGGGACGCTGCGTTTCATGCCCGCAGGTCCCGATAGACAAGTCGAGAGTCCTCCAAGTAGCTATCAGCTTAGCGGAAGATATTGGTGCACTCCATTTGCTCCGGAGTTGCTTGTTTGGTCAGTATGATTTTGACGCGTATTGTTTGGTATGGCAGGGTCCTGTCCCGACCTTTATGTTAATTGTGTACTCCTAGAGGCTTGTAGACAGATGTCATGTATATGAATGCTTGTATGGCCTTGCCGGCCTATGTTTTGAGTTTACAAATGATCATGTTGNTTTTTTTCTTAGTTTTTTATCTCCCAAAATTATTATGAGACTTTTATTATTTTACTATTTAAAAGTAATTTTATATTTATTTATGAAGGAGTAATATTTTGAATTATAATATTGATAAAGTTTATTGATTATTTACATTTAGGAAGGTAATTAAATTTGTAGTTTGATAATAATATATAACTTTTAGCCTTATAGGGAAGTAATCAAATGTGTGTTTTGATAATAATTTTAACACTATTGCATTATTCATACTTGTAAAACGGTTAGATTCTTTGGTCCTTTATGAGTTTGTTTAATCCTTTGATTTTTAAAACTTTTAATATACTTCCTATCCTTTTATTTTCTTTTCGATTTCTTAAACTAAAAAATATAAAAATTTATGAAG
This sequence comes from Nicotiana attenuata, assembly GCF_001879085.1. Lineage (NCBI taxonomy): Eukaryota > Viridiplantae > Streptophyta > Magnoliopsida > Solanales > Solanaceae > Nicotiana > Nicotiana attenuata. Next base: position 722,727 of record NW_017670364.1, on the reverse strand, counting down.
CTTACACCTCACCTGATATTAAATAAAATTCTCATATCTATCATGCATGCCTCGCGTTTTAAAATATGGTTCCTATTTAAAACTTTTTATTAAAATATTAATGTTTAGTATAAATATGCATATTATTATTACTAATACTTACTAGATGTTGGATTTATTTAAACATGAACTATTTAAAATAAAAATATTTATAGGACCAAGAAACCCACACAATTGACCATAAGTTAAAAACATAATAGAAAACCAATTGACAGTAAGTTAAAATAGAACCCCACGTACTCCAAGCCTTAGAAAACTATCGAATCCTATCTCAATCAAAATCGGATCTGGCTCATAATTTCAAATTGGGTTTGGCCATATTTTCTACAAGGAGCTATGTATGGAGAGTATTGGAGATTTAGAAGGAATCGATTTTGGTGGTAAGATTTTTGCTTCCCTCCTCCCAATTCTAAAAAAATACAGTTTCCTTCCTTAGTTAGAATTCTTCAAAAAACCTATTTTTTTACATTCGGCTGTGCTATCATAGATACTTGGAGACGAAAATCTCTGAGGCTTTTGCTGCTGAGATTCACAAAGGTTATTTCCTACAAATTCAAGGTACCCACTTTAGTTAACAGATATCTTTCTTTTTCTTAGTTGTTCGGATTTGGGTTAACAAATTTCTTTATTTTTCTTAATTATTCAGATTTGAATTAACAATATTCTCTTTTAGGTATTGATTGGTAGATTGATTTTGATTTTTTTGGTATGTTTCTGGGTGTTTGTTGTTTAATACATTTATAAAGTTAGATATAAGATTTTCATTATTTAGCGGTAGATTGATTTTGATTTTTTTGGTGTATTTTTGGGTCTTTATTAAAAGTTTGCAGTGTTGCAATATGTTGATTTAGTTATTTGCTTGTCTTTTTCTGTGCTCTAGCATTCATATGAAATCAAATCTTAAGTTGTATAATAGACTCGGGTATGATTTGGTAAATGTGCCTCCTCTGTGTATGTTGGTCAAATGTTGCAGGGAGAAGCAAGCTAATTTTTTTGACTTATATTTGTGCCTGCAAAAGTGTCTTCAACTGCTTGATTTAAGTGCTGATTTTAGGAAGTTCCTGAATATTTCTTAGCTACTCTAGTCCTAAATATTTCTCAGCTACAAATATGAAATGTAATTTAGTATTTGGCCAACATTACTTGTATATGTTAGAAGCATCTATTCTAGCTAGCTGCTTACAATAAGCTAGAGCTCTTTTGATCTAAGTACATTGTCCATCCAGATTCACATCCACTACTACATTCAGAAGCTGATATATTCATACTTAAAAAAGTAAAAATGCAGCCTTAATTATAGGCTAAGTACACTTGGTGTTTCTTGAAAGTAGAGGAAAAAAATATAAAGGTTTGGTTTTTAATAGAGAAAGGAGTAGTAAAGATTAATATGGGTTGGATTCTGTTTATTGGTTCTGTATTTATAAGTGGGAGGGAAGAGAAGAAGAGTAAGGTATATAAAACCAAACTTAGCACACTCAATAGTAGACTAGCTTTGTCCTTTGCTTTATCCTTTGGCCTTATTTTTTTTCTCAATTTTGTGAAGGATCAAAACTTGCTAGTTGGCTTAGTCATGGGGTAGGGCAGAGAGAGAGAAATGAGTTTTTGGCCACTTGCAATTGATATTTGGTACAACATGGTGATTGCAAGAAAATCATATGTTCAACAATATTTGTGCAACAGCCAGCCAGCAAATGCCAACCATTCCCCTTGTTTCATATTGTGCTTATTATTACTACCAATTACTACACTCTTTACTCGGGGCAAACGGGCAAGTTGGATCAGATATGTGCGGGTCGAAAATGGGTAGTGAAAAAACGGATAAATTATCCGACCCTTATTTTTAAAAAGTTCATTATTCAACCTATTTTTTAGTGGATAATATGAATGGACTTTTTTTTTTAATCTATTTTACCACCACTAATCTTTACTTTCTTTTTGGAGTTGTTGTAGTTGAATTTTTACAACATCCATGTCAATAGTGGACATCTATTGGATTGTGGCGACAGAGTGAACTAGTTTGTAAGATTCTCTTGAAAAAAATAAAGAAACTAGATATATTTTTTTCCATGCTCTGAGTGAATACATTTGTATAGTCATTAGTAAAGTGTACAAATTATAATATATATTTGTATTCTGTGATATGCTCTTTTTAGTTTCTATCTATAAGTACTCTTTTTTAGTTGATTTTTTTGCTATATGTATAGGTTATTCTTAATGGATAAGAGTTGGATAAATATATTGAATAGGAATGATCCTCTATATGAGAATGGAGCCAAAAAGTTTCTTCATTTTGCCTCATTAGATAGGCCTAATGCATCTGAAATCTTGTGTCCATGTCGGAAGTGTCGTAATATGAAATTTATCCTGAAAGAGTTGATTGTTGAACATATTGTGGTTGATGGATTTCTATCTAGTTACGTTAATTGGATTTTTCATGGTGAGACATCATCTTCATCGATGTCCGTGGATAGATTAGATATAGGTGATGAAATAAAAAGCTTGGGCATGATGCTTTTGGAGTTCCTCCTACTAGTGACTTTATTAATATGGACACTCGTGGTGATAGCTTTGGTGGGTCAAATCAACATAATGTGGGATTGAAAAAAAAACTGAAAAGTTTTTTAACTTATTGAAAGAAGCTGAGCATGAATTATATCCTGGAAGCAAATGTTCACTTCTTTCTTTTCTTGTTCGTCTAATACATTTAAAGTGTCTCAATGGGTGGAGTAACAATTCATTTTCCATGTTGTTAGAGTTGTTAAAAGATGTGTTTCCTGAAGGTGAAATATTACCTAAGTCCTTTAATGATGCAAAAAAAATTATTAAAGATTTAGGACTCGAGTACAAAAAAATACATGCGTGTCCAAATGATTGTATGATCTATTGGAGTGAGACAAAAGTTCGAACTGATTGTAAGTTTTGCAAAGCTCCAAGATACAAACAATTTGTAGGTGAATCTGGTAGTTTGGAAACCTCAAAAATTCCGGCAAAGGTGTTTAGATACTTCCNCACTTTACATCTGAGCGAAAATACTGTTCAAAATCCGGAAAAATACGCCCGCAAATTTTACAGGAGTTCCAGCAAGTATAATTGTCCAGTATAATATACTGGAGTTTGGAGCACTGGTGCTCCAGTCTCCCGCAAATTTTACATGAGTTAGCAAAGTATACCGGTCCAGCATAATATGCTGGAGTTCGTACACAAATGCACCAGAACTCCCGTATATTATACTGGACCGGTCCCTGTTGCAGCAAAATAGTGGCTATTTTTCATTGACTTGATAAACGCTGGCTATTTTTCATTGACCAGTGTGAAAACTGGCTATACCATGATATTTTACGAAAAAATAGCCCTAATTATAAATATTGTCATCAAATAGTCAATAAATGTATATCACAAAAATAATGTATATATAACAACTTTTTCTTCCTCCTTGTGTATATCAACATGTATATTAAAATTTTATTTTCCTTCTTTGTATATCTAAAATATGAAATCATATACAGTTATTTAACAGTTATTGTTGCCTTTGTATCAATGCATATCACAATAAAAATAATTATACTATTTATATATCGCGGTGTATAACACATCGAATGTATATCAAAAATTTATTTTCTTTCTTTGTATATCAAAACTTTATTACTCCTATAATTTTATTTATTATTTTTATTTTCAAAACTTGCTCAAAACCTGTTATATCAAAAAATTGTTTTTCTTTTTTGATCCATAAAAAATTGTAGTAAATTTATTCAGAATTTATTATACTCCCTTAAAATTAGTTAGGGCGATTTGATTCCGATTTTACCTTTTATTGCCTTATCTAACAATGTATATCACGATATATAATGTGAGATACACACGGGTATACATGATGATATACATAGATATACACCACCTCAAACACACATATTTTCTTTTTATCAATTAAAAAATGAACAGGGAAAAAGAAAAGGAAGAAAATTGGAGTCTGCCAAAGAGATATAAATCACATCGAACAAAGTAACAACCGGATGAAGGCAAGAAGAAAACTAGATAAAACACAAATCTTTTTACAGAATTGGCGTCATGGTGAGAAGATCTAAACTTCGTAGAAAGATGTATTTAACCATTACAACTTCCCAAATATCAAAGAACACACGCCCTTTCAGATCCAGATTGAAGAAGAAGAAAAAAGAAAAGACTGAAGAAGAAAATTGGAGAAAAAATACGGGGAGAGAGAAGAAAAAATACGGGAAGAGAGAACAAATAAGAAACTAGGGTTATTTGGATTTGGCTATATAATGTCAATTTTTTGGGATTACCTTTGCCAACCCTAATATAAGGCTAAAATATTGTCAATTTTCTTTACGTATTGTCATACCATGCCATTTTCTCTTGCTGATTAAACATATGAGCATCTTCTTTAATTGGACTGTGCAGTAAAGTTGTCTAAGGGGAGGGTAATGGTTCGTAAGGGTTAAGGGTATAGGGATGGTAAAGGTAAGGGGAGCATTCCTTAAGGGATACCTTTCTTAAGGGGATTTAAAAGTACGGGGTAAGGGTACTTTTACTGGTACCTACCAGTACCCCTACCGGTCCTAAGGGTGCGGTACCGATACTTAGGTGTAATTTTAAATTAAAAATAAAAAAATTATAATTAAATACAAACAAACTTTAATGGATGAAAAAGATTCAATACTTTTTTCAATACTCATTAAAATAAAATTACAATTTATGAAATTTTTTAATAACTTCTATTGGTTCTTCGTTTGAAATTGATAGCACCTGTCCTTTTGCGGCCCTGTTGTCTCCGATAGATAGTATTTCACTATAGTCATCGTCGTCTTCTTGAATTATTTTTGGAATGCCAAAGTTTCTTCTCTTCCAAAATTTCAGCAAGTCTTCATTTCCTTCATTATTGCAAATATTATTTCTAACAGTTGTTCTAGGAAAACTTAAAAATCAGAATTATACATTTCTTGTATGTAACGCCTAAACCCGGACCGGTTAGGATTTGTTTCAAAACATGGATTCCTCTCCTTAGCATTACCCTTTGTCAATCTATTACCCTTTTTACCAATTTAAGAGCTATTTTTAATAATAAATAATTAAAATTACAACAAATAGCAACACAAGTATAACAAAAATAAATACGAAAATTAATATGAGTTCTAGAACGTTAATTGCAATTAGAGATAGAGAGAGATAGAGAACTAGAGAGATATGAGAGTTTTAAGTGAAAATTA
>NW_017670364.1:658361-717430 GCF_001879085.1 Nicotiana attenuata | reverse complement strand
AAAAAAAAAAAAAAAAAAAAAAGGGATATTTATAGTTTCAAAATAGGGCCAAAGTGTATTTGAACAAACTTAGAGGTTAAAAAATATAAATTAGGGGGTAAAGGGTGTTAGGGGGCTAGGGAGGCAAAAATAGCCGTTTTTTTCCGTTGTCAACGGCTATTTTTTAAAAATAACCGTTGGCTAACGGTGCAAAAACGGCCACATTTTAAAAAAACAAACAAAAAAACTTAAGGTTGCCGGTACGGACTGGTCCGGTATCGGTACTAAAGGTATTTTTTATGGTACTCTACCATTACCTTTACCCTTTATCCAAATCCTTCACCCTTACCCTCAATTTGGAGCGGTACAGTCCGGTACGGGTACCGGTAATACCGTCCCCTTAGACAACCCTACTGTACGGGAAGAAGAGGTGTGCCCGTGGAGTAAATAATGATGTCAATAAAAATGTTATTAATAATGAATTGTCGCCAAAATGGAGCGATGTGGGCAGTGAAAATTTACATAATATATTTGCCTGAACTTGTTTGAGATTGATGAATCTTAACCTAAATATCAAGGCTTAACCCAATAATGAAGACGTGGAATGACCAAATCAATGTCGGGCCATGGACTATAAAATGTAAAGAATTCGAATGATGTTTCTCCACGTAATTTGTCCAGACGGGCAAAGCAATTGTAAGGCTTTGGTCATCTCATACGTCAGGTTTCCACAAATAAGTGGCATTAATTCCGTCTACAGTTGATTATCTTACGTTCCCAAAATGGGGACTATCGGGTAAATTTCTTCCTTGGCGAAAAGTCAAGAAATCCACAAAAAGATGCGTATCGCATCTGGAATTCTATATTAATCCATTTTAGTGTTTTGGTCAAGTTTTGATCGTTTATCAACATGCATCGCAAGTAGCGGCAGAGCCATGATTTTTATTAACACTACAAGAAATTGAGGATACGACGACATTTATTTAGTGACTATTGAAATAAATGTCGGGAAAAAAGAATTTTTTGACATTTATGACAAAATGTCGTAAAAACTACGACATTTGATATAAATTGTCGTCGAAACAATGACATTTGATACTAAATGTCGTAAAAAAATGACATTTGATACAGAATATCATAAAAACAACGACATTTGATGTGAAATGTTGCCGGAACAATGACATTTTTGAAGAAATATCGTAAAAAGTACGACATTTGCTACAAAATATCGTAAAAACTAGACATTTGATATAAAATGTCGTAAAAAAAATGACATTTGGTACAAAATGACATAAAAACAACGACATTTGATAAAAAATGTAGTAAAAATACAACACTTATATCAAATGCTGTAAAAACATTTTGATACAAATGGCAAAAAGAAATATGACCATAATTTAAATGTCATATTATTTGTCGGTAATTACGAACATTTACATCTACTATTGAAAATTTCTCTAATTTTTTGAATTTTAAATCATTCTTGTCTAAAGAAAATATCATCCTTTATATTTAACATTTAATATTTAATTACTGATAATTACCTACAACATAGACGATTTCTCTTATTGTTGATAAATATTTTAAAAGGTTCGTCTAGGACTAGCTCCTGGACTAAGCATTTGCAACGTCTCAAGTGTAGGGATTAAATTGTGAGGCTTATACCCCAAACATATGATTATGCGCCCTAAACACGTCTATCACTCTGCGTTCGAGGCTCGCTCAACAATTACTAGATAAATCATATGTTAAAATTTCTAATTAATAGTGTTGACCCTCAAAATAGATTAACAAATGAATGATCTTAACTCAAATAACGAGTCATAGTATTGCATATTTACTAAGTGAGAACATCGTGAGGGTGAATATTATTTGAACATTTTTCCTGAATATATAAATAGCCGAACTTTATATCTTCCGCTTGCTATAATTGAGTTTTTTTTCTTAGTTTTTTATCTCCCAAAATTATTATGAGACTTTTATTATTTTACTATTTAAAAGTAATTTTATATTTATTTATGAAGGAGTAATATTTTGAATTATAATATTGATAAAGTTTATTGATTATTTACTTTTAGGAAGGTAATTAAATTTGTAGTTTGATAATAATATATAACTTTTAGCCTTATAGGGAAGTAATCAAATGTGTGTTTTGATAATAATTTTAACACTATTGCATTATTCATACTTGTAAAACGGTTAGATTCTTTGGTCCTTTATGAGTTTGTTTAATCCTTTGATTTTTAAAACTTTTAATATACTTTCTATTCTTTTATTTTCTTTTCGATTTCTTAAACTAAAAAATATAAAAATTTATGAAGCTTACACCTCACCTGATATTAAATAAAATTCTCATATCTATCATGCATGCCTCGCATTTTAAAATATTGTTCCTATTTAAAACTTTTTATTAAAATATTAATGTTTAGTAAAAATATGTATATTATTATTACTAATACTTACTAGATGTTGGATTTATTTAAACATAAAATATATAAAATAAAAATATTTATAGGACCAAGGAACCCATACAATTGACCATAAGTTAAAAACATAATAGAAAACCAATTGACATTAAGTTAAAATAGAACCCCACGTACTCCAAGCCTTAGAAAACTATCGAATCCTATCTCAATCAAAACCGGGTCTGGCTCAAAATTTCAAATTGGGTTTGGCCAGATTTTCTACAAGGAGCTATGTATGGAGAGTATTGGAGATTTTGAAGGAAACTATTTTGGTTGGTAAGATTTTTGCTTCCCTCCTCCCAATTCTAAAAAAATACAGTTTCCTTCCTTAGTTAGAATTCTTCAAAAAACCTAATTTTTTACATTCGGCTGTGCTATCATAGATACTTGGAGACGAAAATCTCTGAGGCTTTTGCTGCTGAGATTCACAAAGGTTATTTCCTACAAATTCAAGGTACCCACTTTAGTTAACAGATATCTTTCTTTTTCTTAGTTGTTCGGATTTGGGTTAACAAATTTCTTTATTTTTCTTAATTATTCAGATTTGAATTAACAATTTTCTCTTTTAGGTATTGATTGGTAGATTGATTTTGATTTTTTTGGTGTGTTTCTGGGTGTTTGTTGTTTAGTACATTTATAAAGTTGGATATAAGATTTTCATTATTTAGTGGTAAATTGATTTTGATTTTTTTGGTGTGTTTTTGGGTCTTTATTAAAAGTTTGCAGTGTTCAAATTATTGATTTGCTAATTGAACATAAAAGAATTTGTTAATGAAAAGACTTCAAATTCATGACAAGCATATGGAGACATGCGTGTATCTGCATCACTCTGTTCTTGAGAAACAGAGGTACAAAAATCCAAAACAATGGCATCAACTTGACTTAATAACTAAATAAATATTCTAAACTAGGAAGTCCTCTTTTTATTGGAGCATGAATATATATTTTATTGAAATGGTGAAATAACTTTACTCTTGAATTTACACTAGCTAGATATATGTAGTTCAACTAAACATCTACCAGAGACACTAGAGATAAGATGTAGTAGAAAGGAGCCAAGTCCATCATGTGAAGAGTGTGATACCTTAACCAAAGTAGCTATTTCACGCACTTGCAAAAAATTTCCTCTGTTAAGGAAGCCCAAAACCAGTTAAAATTTTATATGCACCAATCAGTCAGACAGACAATCACAAAGGTATAGGATGAGAAATTTTTAGGTTTATATATATCCTAGTTCCAGACAACTACTAAAAGTAAAACAATGAGAAATTGGTAGTTTTACTCATAATTCACCATCTACTACAGTTCTTTTGTTGTTTCTGACCTTTTGCTCTTTTACATAGGTAACCTGATAAAATACTATTTCACAATTCACATATGAAACCTCTGTAATTTTGAAAGCCGACACAAGACATAATAAGAGAAAAAGAACAACATTTCTTCTCTTTAATAGACAACATCTGCCATAACTACCCTTTCTCTTTAGCCCTTTTTACCTTTTTCTTTTACCAAAAGATAAAGAGGATGTGGTCACCCTCCTACGAAAAAGCTGTTATTTATAGCAAACCCCAAAATAAAATCTAGTGTAAAACACCCTCCCTTTTTCTTCTCCATTTTAGTCTTTCGATTTCCTCTATTCTATATATACACACATGTTTCCCATCTCTTCTTCTATTCTTCAGGAAGATATGATGGGTTGTTTGTCCATTACTTTGCTTCTGCTATATTTCCTTGTTTTAGCTTCTTTCTCCAGTAATTTTAATTTCAACAACTTGATGTGTAACGTTTGCTATCTGATTATTATTCTTTTATAGCAGCTTACTCTTTCCTAATGAGCTTATCAATAATATTTCTACAAATCAAACATTATCTTGGAAATAAGATCATTCAAGAGGAATCTTTCAACTGAGATTATGTTGCTAAGTGGACAATACCAAGCTCTTCACAAAGTAATTAGCTCGCAGAAGCTATTATATTTGTAGATGACCTCTGCATTAATTATGAGACAAGACAGCCAGTCAAGTCATTACTTTCCTAAATTTGAATTTTGCGATTTATTTATGCATTAGGTGAGAACTAAAAGGACATGGGTCTACAGCTATGTCTATCTTAGAGAACCTAGATCATCTAGTTTATCACTTCTAGTACGTAGGTTTTCACCTAAGATGAGATTTGATGCCATCGACAGGACAAATTCAAACTTGTCTTAAACAAACTCAATCAGTATTTTGTTAGCATAAACTCAATCAACATGGTTCATGGATCAAGTTTGTAAGATTTACTTGAAAAAAATAAAGAAACTAGATATATTTTTTTCCATGCTCTGAGTGAATACATTTATATAGTCATTAGTAAAGTGTATAAATTATAATATATATTCGTATTCTGTGATATGCTCTTTTTAGTTTCTATCTATAAGTACTCTTTTTTAGTTGATTTTTTGCTATATGTATAGGTTATTCTTAATGGATAAGAGTTGGATAAACATATTGAATAGGAATGATCCTCTATATGAGAATGGAGCCAAAAAGTTTCTTCATTTTGCCTCATTAGATAGGCCTAATGCATCTGAAATCTTGTGTCCATGTCAGAAGTGTCGTAATATGAAATTTATCCCGAAAGAGTTGATTGTTGAACATATTGTGGTTGATGGATTTCTATCTAGTTACGTTAATTGGATTTTTCATGGTGAGACATCATCTTCATCAATGTCCGTAGATAGATCAGATATAGGTGATGAAATAAAAAGTTTGGTGCATGATGCTTTTGGAGTTCCTCCTACTAGTGACTTTATTAATATGTACACTCGTGGTGATAGCTTTGGTGGGTCAAATCAACATAATGTGGGATTTGATAAGAAAACTGAAAAGTTTTTTAACTTATTGAAAGAAGCTGAGCATGAATTATATCCTGGAAGCAGATATTCACTTCTTTCTTTTCTTGTTCGTCTATTACATTTAAAGTGTCTCAATGGGTGGAGGAACAATTCATTTTCCATGTTGTTAGAGTTGTTAAAAGATGTGTTTCCTGAAGGTGAAATATTACCTAAGTCCTTTAATGATGCAAAAAAAATTATTAAAGATTTAGGACTCGAGTACAAAAAAAAACATGCGTGTCCAAATGATTGTATGATCTATTGGAGTGAGACAAAAGATCGAACTGATTGTAAGTTTTGCAAAGCTCCAAGATACAAACAATTTGTAGGTGAATCTGGTAGTTTGGAAACCTCAAAAATTCCGGCAAAGGTGTTTAGATACTTCCCATTGATACCGAGGCTTCAAAGATTATTCATGTCATCTAAAACATCTACTGATATGAGATGACATGCGGAAGGTCGCACTAAAGACGGGGTAATGCGGCATCCTGCTGATAGTATTGCTTGGAGAAAATTTGATGAATCGCATCAAGATTTTTCTCAAGATCCTCGAAATGTTAGACTTGGATTGGCTTCAGATGGATTTAATCCATTCAAGTCTATGTCTATCTCACATAGCACATGGCCAGTTATCTTGGTTCCATATAACTTGCCACCTTGGTTGTGCATGAAACAACCATACATGATATTATCAATAATTATTGATGGCCCTCGTGCACCAGGCAATGATATTGATATTTATCTACGACCGTTAATTGATGAGTTAAAAGAATTGTGGGTTGGCGTTGACACTTATGATGCGTCAAAGAATCATATGTTTCAAATGCGTGCTTCATTGCTTTGGACAGTCAGTGATTTTCCAGCACTAGGTAACTTATCAGGATATGGTGTGAAAACTAGATATGCTTGTCCATGTTGTCTGACCAAGACTAAATTTGTGATATTGAAATATGGGCGAAAATATTGTTTCATGTTGCACCAGCGTTGGTTACCCGATGGGCACAAGTTTCGAAAAGATAAAATTTCGTTTGATGGTTTTAAGGAGTTAGAGGGAGCACCTAAATGTTTGTCAGGTATTGAAGTTCTTAAGCAATTAAAAGGTATTAAAAATAAATTCGGAAAACATCTATTGGCAATGTCCAAGAAAAGAAAATGGAAGAATTCTGATCATGTTGACGATGCCATGTTGCAATATTTATGGAAGAAAAACAGCATATTTTTTGAGTTAGACTACTGGAAAGACAATATGATTCGTCATAATCTTGACACAATACATATCGAAAAGAATGTATTTGACAATATATTCTGGACATTACTAAATGTTGACGGAAAAGGAAAAGATAATCTGAATTCTCGTTTGGATTTACAAGAGATGGGGATTCGAAAGGCTTTGCACCCTAAAAAAAAAGCTAATGGCAAATACTATCTACCTCCGGCATGTTTCACTTTGAGCAATGCACAAAAAGATATTCTCTTACAAGTTTTAAGAGATGTGAAAGTACCAGATGGATATGCTTCAAATATATCACGTTGTGTTGATCTTAAGCAACGCACTGTGCATGGATTGAAGAGTCATGTCTGCCATATTTTAATGCAACAACTCCTTCCTACTGCTTTGCGAGGTCTCCTTCCAATGAATGTCCTTAGGCCAATGATTGAATTAAGTAATTTTTTTAGGGGCATTTGTTCAACAGTTATGAACATAGGTGAATTAGAAAAGCTCCAAGATCGAGTTGCAATAACTCTTTGTCATTTGGAAAGAATATTTCCTCCATCCTTTTTTGATATCATGGTACATCTAGTCATCCATTTAGCTGAAGAAGCAAAGATTGGCGGACCTCCACAATACCGTTCAATGTGGGCATTTGAAAGGTACTATTTCGTTTTGTACTTATGAAGTATTATATTGAATTATAATATTATTTATTATTTTAGGTACTTGCTTACTCTTAAAAATTATGCGAGGAGTAGAAGCCATCCAGAAGGTTCAATTGCAGAGGGATATTGGATAGAAGAGTGCATGACATTCTGCTCAAGATATTTACATGATGTGGAGACAAAGTTAAATCGACCTTTAAGAAATTATGGTTTGTATAATGAGATTCCAAATCAAGAGGGTCGTCAGTCAACTAAAATTGATGGGTTTACGCTTGATGATATTACTCATGCCCAAGCACACAGATATATTTTATTTAATTCTGCTACCATAACGCCATACCGCGAGTAAGTATTCAATAATATTCTGCTTTATAATTAATTATTAAGTAATATAAAGTTTTTGTTTAATTCTTTTATTAAGTTTTTAAGTGTTTTACTTTTGCAGTGAGCATATAAAAGAAATCAAGAAGCAAAATCTTCGTCTATCGAGACATGATGTGGATAAGATTCACAATGAAAAATTTCACATATGGTTTAGAAAACATGTAATTGTGAACCAGCTAGAATACTTTTACACACACACACACTATATATATTATAGTATCGATTTTTAATTAGTTCTTGCTTATTTATAGGTTGAGAAGATACATATGGCAGGTGAACAAATACCAGAAGAAATTCAAAATCTAGCGATTGGCCCATCAAAGCAAGCAAAAAGAATGAACAGATATATAAGTAATGGAGTTAGATACTTAACAAAGTCTCGTGATGCAAAGCTAAAAACACAAAATAGTGGAGTTATGGTAAAGGCTGCCACTCAGAGCTATGCAAGCGCAAGAGACAGAAATCCCATATTGAGTTGTATTATACCGCAAACCTCAAGTTTATACTATTTAGATGCGAATGGGTGGACAACAACAAGGGGCTTATTGTGAAAGATGATTATGGATTTACTCTTGTTAATTTTTCTTAGCTACTCTACAAAAGGCAGCACCTGTCAAATGAACCTTTCATCTTTGCTTCTCAAGCTCAACAGGTGTTTTATGTCCATCATCCAATGGCAAAAGAATGGCGGATTGTAGTTGAAATTAAACCAAGAGGTTTTATTATTTAGGTGAAAATAAACCAGCAAATGAGCAAATGGAAGAGCACATGGAATTGTGGCCCGAACAACAGCTGGATGATACTATATTTGAAAATGAAGAGGATATTAAATGGGTTAGAGAGGGTGTGCCGGGAATAGAAATTGACCCACTTACTTTGGAAAGTAATGAAACATATGATGAAGAAGACGACATATCTTAGTTACTCTTATTTTTTTTGTCACTATTTTAGTAAAGATTGTTATTAAACATAGATCATCGAGTTGGGGATTTCTTATTGTGCTTTTTAGTTGTTTAAATCTCATATGCGTATGTGTCCTTTTGTTTGGCTTGCTAGTTTGATATTAATTTATACGTCTGGACAGTAGAAAATATTTTTCAATTTTGCAGGAACATAGTTTTTGAGCAACTTTGTTGTGATGGCAAGAAAAAGATAGAGAAATTCTAGTCAAGAAATGCTTTTGCCTGATTTTCCGGAGCAACAAGAAGAACAAATGGGAGGTGCGGCGATGCCTCAACCACCTCAAAACTGGCCACAAAATGAAAGACAAGCTATCCGATCTGGAAAATCAAGAAATAATTCACATGAAGCAGAAAATTCTCAAGGTACTTATTCTGTATAATATCTTATCTTTATTGAATAGTTGCACTTTGTGTATTTGTGCACTTTTTCCCAAGCAACCAAGAAGACCTAAATGTAAAATATCAACTCAAGCAAATCCACCAAGAGTACTTGTACCTTGACCGCTCATCACTATACCTACCTGTATTGCTGTAATTTTTTTTTCCAAAAATATATATGCTTCATTTACGGCAGTTTTTCCTCTATCACTCTTTTATTCTAATCCCTTGGTATTAATGGAGTGTTTATATGTGAATTTTAAAAGAAGAAAAAAAGAATTAATTGAGTTTTACTAGTTATGGATGACTCTCTTTTCTATATTTGGTTATTGCAGACTCTAGTGCTAATGAAGAGCAATCTAAGTGACCTAGGGGTCCTACTATGATGCACTCAGGATGGGGAAAAGATGGTGGCATTTTACATGTTGAGTTGAATAATCTTAGTCAATCTATTGGACCTGATGCAGCTAGATTGAGCTCAAAACTTGGAGTTATAACACGAAATGACATTTTAGCTCCTTTAAATCATAAAGATTGGAGGCTTGTGCCTAAACCGTACAAGGATATGATATGGGCTCATATTAAGGTGCTTAGAAAATTAAAGAAAAAGGTTATATACTAAGATGCTTATTGATTTTATGTTTTTATACATGTGTTATATGTTGATGTTGGCAGGAAAATACTGATGCAACTGAGGATATGAGACGTATGTTGATGATATCGGTTGGATCTAAATGGAAAGAATGGAAGCATGAAGCAAAAATGATTGGTTATGAGCCATACAACAACGATATCGAGCGCTTAGCTAAACATCCAGACAGGGTAGAAGAAGACCAGTGGCGTGCATTAGTTCATTATTGGAGCTCTAACGAAGCAAAGGTATTCTCCGAGCATCAAGCATCTTCTTTTCTTGCCCTTAGCACATGCTATTATGCGGATCATACTTTTCTTTTAAATATTTTTATGCTTTTCCTCTGTAATTCTTGTTATCTTTTCTCTTTTTTCTTTTAAAAGTTTTATTCTTTGGTATATGATGTTTGGCCATGAATTACCTTTAATACTTATTTTCTTGAATATATTTGCAACAATTTTTTTACTATTTAAACAGATGACAAAGAAGAATGGTGTAAAACCAAGTCGTATCGATGTATTCAAAGAAACACATACGAGAAAGAATAAACAACCAGTAAATGAGATAGCTGATGAAACTATGGTAAATTCCCATTCTTTATGAATATGAATTACTTTCTTTCCAATGTAAGATTTTAACTTTGTATTGTTTTACCTTTTCTTTCCAAAAGAAAGAAATGGATGAACTTGCTAAGGTGTATCCGAGTTAAATGTCCCTAGAAGTGCTCCCAATGATGTGTATGCACAGGTTATGGGACCAGACACTCATGGAAATGTTCGAACTTTAGGAAAAGGAGCAGCTCCAAGTTTTGTTTATGGCTCTGCATATAAGAGATCCCAGGCTGAGCAAAGAGATTTTGATAGAAAGGTTGAGATAGAAGTTGAAAAAGCTACCTCTGCTATGAGAATTGCAATGGAAGAAAAATTGTCTGAAGCAAAAGAAGAAATAGAAGCGACGGAGAAAAAGTTATTTGAAGCAAAAGAAGAAATAAAAGCGTTGGGGGAAAAATGTTAGAAGCATCAAAGGATATGGATGCAAAAATAGACGATAAAGTAAAGTTTGGTATACATGCATATCTAGAATCATTGGGTATTGCTATTGGCTCAATTAAGAAGTTATCTGGTGATGAGCAGGTAAAAAATATTGTGCTCTTTAGCAAAAATTTATTGTATTTAAGATAATCTTGTAATTTAGTTTTCTTTTAACTGTAGTAATTTTCCTCTTTTGTGATAGGTTTCTGATAACTCAATGGACGAGTACCAACAATCACTATCACCTGTTTCACTTGTTCACACAAAGATGGTGAGTTCGTAAACTCATTTTAACTAAATCTTTTTCAGCATACATTCGATAAGTATAATTTTAACTATGTCAATTTTCACTTTAGTTACGTAAAGCTTCAAAATAGCACTTTAAAGTATAGAGGGTATTTTACAGTTAAAAAGATTATCAAGCTCCAAAGTAAGTGGATGTAGCAGTCTGAGCTTTGATCATGGGTGTCCATATTTGTCTATACATATTGGTTGGTGTTACGATAAAAAAGAAAAAATACCCAATTGTAATAGTTAGTATTAGAGCCATTATAATTGCTTGGAAGCCATTGTTGTTGCTTGATAAAGGAGAGGACGATTTTTGGGCAACAGTTGTTGAATCCATTTTCTTTTTTCTCTCCCTCTACCTCTCTCTTTCTTGATGATAATGAGTTAAAAACTTTTGGATGGAAAATGTTGAAAGGAATGAAGTCTTATATAGTATAAGAAAGGAATTGATATACTATTTTTTTTTCCAAGTGTAGAAATGTGAGCTCATCCTAATATATTCTTGAAGTAGCATGATTCATGTCCCTACATCTTTGTATTACGTTTAAGGCAGGGAAATTCTTTTATTTTGTTCATTTTACATCATATATATATATATATATATATATATATATATATATATATTAGGAGGTCAACTAGGTGGGAATTGAGGGAGAATGAGTATGTCCTCTCAAGGATAGGTGATAAATCACCTTTTCTTACTGCCTCTGCCCTGCATTGTTGAAAAATTGCATCCTCTTCTCCTTCCTCATAAATGTCTCTTCCCACATTCACTGTATGCGAAAAGTTATCGACGATGTCCTGGGGCGTCAATGCATTTCCATGTTGTGTATTTGCCGAAGTTGTAGTGTTTTGATGTTGTTCTATGGCTTGCATGTTGTTCTTGTCCTTATTCACCTTTCCTGTGCTCACAATTTGCATTGAATGTATAGAGTTTAAAGGTTTAGGATTTACCAAAGTGTCAAGTAACATTCTATCCTCCGACGAAATGAGATCATGCTGCTTTTGTACAGTAGTTGGGAGTGTTACTGCTGCACCTGGAGAACCTTCCCGCTGCTGTCCTATATTTGGGTGGTCAATTTCACCACCTTGCATATCTGCTTTGTTGTTCTGCTGTACTTCCTTAATAGACTTCACTGTAGTAGCTGAGGGATTACTAGGAACAAAAACAGGAGCATTGGAGTTAAGCTTGCTTTTTGGAGGGGACATCGAAGCAATGTGTTTTATTGGCATAGGTGAGCCAACTGAGAGCATGTATTCATCTCCACTCTCTTGAATATCATCATCAGTAGAATCTTCTTCAATCCCCAAGTTCTCCTCTCCATCTTCATCGTATTGTTCATCTCATTTTCTGGATTTGCTGACAATGTCTCGCAAGGTTGGTTGTACAATTTTATTGTTAATTCCAGTGGTTAACATGAGTTGCCTAGAATCACCTTCAAATTCACCACATGATTCCTCTGACTGAGATGGTACTTCAAACCCAGAAGTATTTAGAGTAACCAGTGGTTGTTTTACCAATGTTGGATTCAACGTCATTGCTTTTTGTGCCTCCTTGATTATTTCTTCTACTTGAGGGCTGGAAAATTGCAGAATGGGCGTATTGGAGCTGTGAGCTTGAGTTGTATGTTGTGCACCTACTTCTGCTTGTATTGCATCAGTTGAGACTGCATCAGTTGTCTCGTTGAGTAATGCATCAAATGAATTAGAGAAGCCAATATGCTTTGATGTTGTGATCTGTTCTTGTAGCCCTGGAGATCTCCTATAATTAGGTGATCGTTGTTTGAAATTATGCTGCTGTTTCTGTCTAGCCTGCATATTGCTTGGCTGCTGTTGCTTCAATTCTTTTGGAGATGCACTCTGCCTTGTAGTTGATTTCTCCACCATTGTCCAATCATATCGTACTGCATACATGTTTCCATTCAATTTCCTCATAGGTGTTTATAGCAGTAGTAGTAGTAACAGGAGAGTAAGTTGTTGTTGTTGTTGTAGAACCTGGAAGAAAGAGTAAGTTGATGACTCTTGCCTAGATGAGGGAAATAAAGATCTATGATTGAAACGCTATCATATTAGGAAATAACATTTATTATATGACTTTGTTCTGTTTTTTTATATCTTGTATTCACAATTTTTTAAGTTGTAAATTTTGTAAACTACCATAGTAACCAATCTATAATTTCTTCTCAGGTTAACATAATCAAGAAGATTGGAGTTAGTGAAGTTGGCACAAAGAAAAAGAAGCGGGTAAGTGTGAAAAAATTATAAGGTTCTTGGGTGGTTGCGTTCACTTTCTTGGATTTTTTGCTTTATGTTGTCTATTTCTTTCTCTCCAGCTGCTAGTATTATATTCATTATCATTTTGTTTCTCTTTTAGAACACGAATCTGTTATTAGTTTTAATATTCCAATTGTTTTAGAGGAGGAAAGAATTCACTTTATTATAAAGGTATAATTCTTTTTTTTTTTCTTGTGACTTCTTGTGCAGCATTCTTGAAGGAAGTGATGTCAATTACTAGCAGTGAAAAGCTTGACTTGTGGAGAGTTGGTTTTATAAGATTTAGTTTAGAAGTTGAGGAAAATTAATTCGAATAGGAGCGATCTTAAAGTACTTACACATTGAAATTACTATCTTTTATGATTTAGTTAGATTTGGGTTTTACGTGAGAACAAATCATTTAATTTGATATTATCTATCTTGTACTAAGTACGTTTTATATTGCATTTTGTTCTTTGGTTATTGTGCTAAAAGATATTTGCTTTACATTTATTTAATGTTTGTTATAAAAGTTGACATTTGTGAATGTAAATGTGTTCATGATGAAACTAAACAGAACATTATTATTTACATTCTAAAACATATGATAGCCACATTAATTTAAATGTCAAAACATTTAATTCGACATTTTGTTATGTTGTAAAAGATGTCACTAATTTTTTTTTAATGATATTCACATAAAGTGAAAACGGTATTTTGTATATGTTATGAATTTTCTTAGTGACATTTACCGTAAATGTCGTATATTTCAATATGACATTTTGTGAAGATCATACGTAAATGTCGTATTTTTTTAGTAACATTAACCTAATTGTCGAAAATTTTAAGTGACATTTACTATATGTTGTAAACCAAATGTCATAACATTCTTACCGATATTTCCCTAAATATCGTAAATTAAATGTCATAAATTTCTTATTGACATTTACCTAAATGTTGCAAAGTAAGTGTCGCAAATTTCTTATCGATATTTACCTAAATATCGTAAAATAAATGTCATAATTCCTTATTGACATTTACCTAAATGTCGTAAAGTAAGTGTCATAATTTCTTACCGACATTTACCTAAATGTCGGAAAATTACGACATTGAAATTAACGACATTTGATGCAAATGTAAATTAAATGTCGGTAAATAAATTTGTGATATTTAAACAGCATAATACGACATTTTTTAAATGTCGTCATATCTCCACTTTCTTTTAGTGTAAGGAGATTCAACATAAACTATTTATAGATAAAACTAATTTTGACCTTGTATATACAGTATAATTGTTTGTAGAAAAGGTTCAGATGAACTCCCTTATGCTCACGCTCACGCTCCGCCCCTGCTTGCAAGTCATGATATTTTATTTGATCATCAATCCAAATTTCATAATTTTCATTACGGTTTGACAGCAGAGCAAGTTTTGCTAGGAGAATATTATTTACAGATTGAAATCTTGTCGCTAATTTCAGTGGATCGAATTAATATCATGACTTGCAATACGTACTCTTCAGAACTTGAGAAAATGTATATATTTGTACTAAATCCTAGTACACAATTCAATCAATCCTTTGTTTTGAAAGAACTCTTCAAGGACCAAGCGATTCCTTTCCTTCCTACTTCATATAAATAAATCTAAAACCCCAGAAAATGTCACAAATGCGTGTAATGTGTGCATGTCAATCGACTTAAAATTTTAACCCATTTCTATTGATAGTGATGTGTCTGATGGCTCTGATCTTGGTTTGCCTTGACTTGATTTGATTTTTAGTTGTTTTTCTAATGGGGCTTGTATATTCTTTAATGTGCTGACCAATAATTGAAAACCATACACATTCATTAATGTATATAAAGCTATAGCCGCAGAGGAATATATTAAGATTATAATTAAATATTCTGAAGTGATCTAGAGCTGAGTCATTTGGAATATGGACATGCATGGTTCTCGTCATATTATTGTTCGTATTACTTCTATTAATTAGTTGGCAATTAAGGTCCAAATTCATATAGTCCATAAAAATTTCATTTGTTGATGTGGTCATGTGGCTGCAAAATTTGAGAGTATAAGAAAGAAGAATAAACTTAGAATCTGGTCTATTTGCGCACGGTTAAGCTTTCATGTTAGCACTTGTTAAGTATTGAGACAATGGATTACCTGCGAAAACTACACTAGTACTACTTCATTGTGTCATGTGTGAGTGGACACACACACACACATATATATATATATATATATATAACTTCTCGAAAAAGAAAATTGCTGCAGAAGTAGATTGAAATATGTTACTTCTTAACTCCTTGTTTGGCATTGGTAACTTGTTGGCTCGATTAATTCGAATTCAGGCAGGTAGACTACTATAAAAAGGTGAAGGACTTCGATTTAAGTTAGGAATGACAAAGTAACTTTGACAATCATCGTCAAGAACATATATGTTTGCCACACACAAAAACTTATTTACATCATTTTAATCTAAATAATTTATTTAATTATGTAATTATATTCGTTAACCAAATATGATAATAAGAATTTTATTGTAATTATGTTATGACAAACGAATATGTCAATATAATTACTATACTGTGTAATTATTAGAGTGCATAATTAGTAACCTAGTAATTACACTGTCCAGTAATTACACATGGCTTTTCAGACAGATCCCTAAAGTTTTGCCAATAAGGAACTCAGAAACCTTGTTTTTAATTTTTACCCCTTAGTAGATAAAACATCTAGGCTTTTACAGCTTGTTTGGATGATTGTTGCATATTGTATTGTATTGTATTGTTATCTCAAAATAATATTTTCTTATTGTTTATTTAAAATTAATTGTATCATGTCTACTTGACTTTCCACTTTATTTTCTGAATAATCAGTCACTGATTTTTAAAGTGACGATAATTATTTCAGTAACTTTTAAAAAGAAAAGGATATTGATGATCATTTGAGAAATATCTCATATAGTTGATTATTATAAGAATAAATTGATAAAATGTGTCAGTCGCTATCAACAATGATTCAAGCATGTATTAATAACGCCTTCAATCTGAATTGGCTCTACTTTTTTTATTAGTGGTGTAAGGATGACATGATAAGTCAACTCAATCATCTACTATGATTTTTCTGATTCACGTCTGTGTACAATTTTGATTCTCAAACATCATAGCAAAGACTTAAACCAGCTGTCACATACTTTTTTTTTTCACCCGGTGTGCACGATTCGGGAGAAGCGCTCCTAGCAAGGATTTTTTCATACTCAAGGCTCAAACCCTTAACCGCATCACATAATTTAACTCTAAAGTCTGCAGAAAACAAAATCTCTTCATATGAACTTTTGACTTACAATTTATTTTGATCTGTTTCTTGGGGTAACTACAGTGAAAAATGGTTGCTTTTGGGAAGAAGTTGAAGGAAAGGCAAATCGTGGAATGGCAAGGGTGTGTCCATTCTCCTTTATAGACCTAGTCTCTGTATCCTCTTTTTTCTTTTTTTTTTTGGTTTAATGTATATATTCCATTAATTTTTATTCATATATGCGGACTATGCAGGATTAGTTCCCTTGAATCCTGTCATTTGTTTATGTTTAGTTTTTCTTCCAACTTAGCTATCTTTAAGTGTGTTAGTCTTAAAACTAATTATGCTTAAGAGAAATAACATGCTCTTAAACTCAAGTATATGCTATCTGCCTCTTGAGCATAAACTTGGTTGGAATTCTCAATGATAATGTTATTTGATTAAAAAAAAATATATATTATCACTTAGAACAGCAAACAGGAAGATACATTGCTTAAAAAGAAAGCAAATTCTGCTTCTGGTTGTTTTGTGCTAATAAAAGAGATAAGGGTTAACTCTATGTTGCACAGACTCTCCAAAACAGTTGTCACACCCGTGTCGGATCCTCCAAAAATGCACTATTTTTGGAGGATCCGATATGCACCCATCGACATTTTCGGAGAGTCCGAGCAACATAGGTTAACTTCCCTCAATTCATATGAAGCAAAGTGATTGAGCAAACAGAGAAATCAGGCACTACCACTTAATGAGTGGAAAGGAAACAAGAAAGCTACAAATAGTTTGAATTCCAATGTTATGTTTATTTATGAGGATTATCTTGTACTTTCAGATACTATATCAATTACAAAGTAATGAAGAAGAAGGTAAAGCAATACGCTGATCAAATCCAGGCTGGAGCACTCAATCAGCGATATGTTCTTAAGGATTTCTCAAGAATGCTGGACAAGGAGGTATGAATTTGTGAAGTGAATATCTACTACTCCCTCAGCCCTAAATTGTTTGGTACTGTTACTATTTGGGGAGTTAAACCATTTTCAAAACATCTTAAACTATTAAAAAAGTGAGTTATAGTACTTCTATGTAATTTCTGGTTATGTAAATTTTTTGTCAAAAAGTTTAAGAAATTAATATCCTAGTCAACACTGAAAATTAGATGTTTTGACCTTCCTACTTCGAGCCCAACATTTCTTTTTGGAACGGGGTGAGTAAATCTTACTAGACATTTTGTTTAAGGAGCTGTGTGTCTTGTGAACAAGGACAAAGGGAAGGAAGAAGAGGGAAGGCGTTGATGAAATCTGAACCCTTCACCTAAGTGGCGGAGGTGAAAGTGCTGAAAATAGGCTGCAATCCAGTCTCATCTACTAAATATTTTGTTCCTCCTCAAGTTTGTCAATATTATTTTCAAGGAATGTTGTTTTATTAAGACCTAAGAGTGATTTTGATGCTTGTCAGTGGATTACTCGTTATTCTTTCAACAAAATATCTGGTGTTTTTTACCGAGCAATCCATGCCTAGTGCAACTTGAAACAGGAAAAACAAAAAAAAAAAAAAAAGTAAATAAATTTGATTTCTTCTAGTATCAACGCATTTAGTGGTTGATTGGAAGGATTCTTTTTGTAGGGAAGAAATTTCCTGGTACATTGTGGAGTACCGATGTATAAGAGCTCATGTATTTATCTTTGTAACATTTGCAGATTGAGAAAGTTGTTCTGTTTTTGTTGGAACAACAAGGAGTACTAGCAAGCAGGATATCTGAACTCAATGAACAGCAAGATTCTCTTCAAGAACAGCCTGATCTATCCAAAGTAACTGAGCTACGAGAAGGTTATAGATATGTGGGGCGTGATCTTTTAAAGCTTCTCTTTTTTGTTGAAATAAATGCCATTGGATTGCGGAAGATCCTTAAGAAATTTGACAAACGTTTTGGCTATAGTTTCACTGATTACTATGTCAAAACCCGGGCAAATCATCCATATTCCCAACTTCAGCAAGTCTTCAAGCATGTGGTATTATGCTAAACTTAACTACTAGTCTCTTCCTCTGATGATAAAGCTTCTGTTGCTACTACTTAAGTTTTACTGCTAGTACACTTAGTCTAAAGTTTCTCTCTAATGAATTTTGCTTTAAGCAGAAAAAAAAAATATAACCTAGTCATTACGCATTACAGCAGCATTGGTTCTTAATCAAACATGAATGAGGAAATGTGGATTGCCTTAACAAATTTGATAGCTCTCTTTCACCTAAAGCAAGCTGTCTGTGTGAGTAGCCCAGTGGGTGTCACTGACCAATAATGAAAATTGCAGGGATTAGGGGCAGTTGTTGGAGCGATATCTCGTAATCTTGCAGACCTTCAAGACCGTGAGGGAAGCTACTTGTCAATTTATGATCAGCCTGCTCTTCCACTTCAGGTTTTCGCCTACTTCCTTTAATCAACTTTTAGGTTTTTGTTTAGGTTTTGTTAACATAATGTTTTTTTTGGCTAGTAAAATTCTGGTTATGCTCTATTATATTCTCATACGGTATAAAGCCATTTTGCAGGAGCCCGTCGTTGATGCAATGGAAGCAGCTATTGATAGATTAGGTTACTCAACTACCTTCCTTAACTTTTCGGTCCAACGTTCACTTATCATGCTAGAAGAGTTACCTACTCCTGTTGAGGAACATGTTGATGATCAGAGATACCATTTTATGTCACTCCTCTTGAACCTGGCAAATACATTCCTTTATATGATCAATACATATATCGTTGTTCCAACAGCCGATGATTATTCTATGAGCCTTGGTGCTGCTGCGACAGTTTGTGGAATTGTGATTGGAGCCATGGCTGTTGCGCAGGTCTTTTCTTCTGTGTATTTCAGTGCCTGGTCAAACAGGTCTTACTTCAGACCTCTGGTATTTAGCAGTATAGTTCTTTTTGTGGGGAATGTGATGTATGCATTGGCCTATGATCTCAAATCAATACCAGTTCTCCTTCTCGGTCGTATATTTTGCGGGTAACTCTCTCTCCACCCCCTCTTTGAGCGAAAACATCTGTGCAAGTTTGCATGCATGCAACATTCATCACAATTACTTGAGATATTTCTTTCCTATACTTTGGGAGAAGTATGTTTAGGTGGACAGTTTATTGTGTCTTACTTTTATGCCCTTGTTGATATATTCAGCAATTTTTAAAGCAAAAAATGGACTATTGTTAATGTTATGTCTCTATATATTAGTAGTTGATGAAATTCATTAATTTATTTATTCTTCTTAAATACTTCTCACGTCGGTTCTTCCTCCTTGATTATAAATGCTCCTTTCATCCAACCAGCCGAAATAAAAAATTTCCATCTTCTCGATACTGTAGCCACATTTCCAAGATTCTGATCTAACTGTTGAGGATAGAATTTTAAAGCTAATTTAGAGCAGCTATCTCCAAAAACAGAACTAAAGGGAAGTTCCTCCCTGTATCTTCGCAAAGGAAAAAAGGTCTTCTACCTTTTGGTTGATTTCTTATCAAGAACAATAGTGCTAGAATGGAGAGAGTGGGCTGTGGACCTCTAAAGAAATCTCCTGGTCAAACATTTGCACAACTTAAAAGATTTCAGCAGCAACATAGGCCAAGAAGTTGGTCAATTATTGAGGAACCAAAACTAAGACGTCTCTTTTGGGTACCATGTGAAGCAAATAATTTCAATGGAACACTTGAGATTGTACGAACCAATAAGTTCTCACAAACAATGTGGTTTTGAGTAGCATCATCTGCTTTATCGTTTTCACAACATAATTCAGTGTCATTGTTGTCTGTTTTTGGGAGGTTACTGTGATATTCTAAAAGCAATTTGCAGTTGACTATAAGTTAACAAGATCTGGCTTTTCTCATCTTCTGAATTGCAGTTTGGGTTCCGCCAGAGCAGTGAACCGACGTTACATCAGTGACTGTGTGCCACTTAAAATCCGGATGCAGGCTTCAGCTGGTTTTGTAAGTGCTAGTGCACTTGGAATGGCATGTGGCCCTGCAATTGCTGGGCTACTTCAGACAAATTTTAAGATTTACAAGTTAACATTCAATCAAGATACTTTGCCTGGTTGGGTTATGGCTTTTTCATGGTTAATCTATTTGGTATGGTTGTCGATCTCTTTTAGAGAACCTGCTCAAGAGACTGAAGTAAACAATGTTCCTCGGAAATCTAATGCTGGTAAGTTCAACTTTTTGTTTTTATTATCAACGCTGTCACTTGTGGTCTTAATTCCAAAAATTTCTATATGAGTGCTTGTAAATTTTCCTTTCCCCTTCATTCTCTCTGTTATCCTCAAACTAAGTTGACACCAGTCAAGAGAAACAGGGGGAATGCCGAACTTTTAATTTCAAATTTTGCTGCACGACTACATAATTGAAACTGTAAGCTCAAGTTATGTGGAAGTTAGGTGAAGTACAGAAAAGAAGTAATGCATTTGGAGTTTTAGTCTATTGGTTGAATAATTATACATTCTGTTAATTTGCTATCACGCTCATGGAATTGCTAAATTCCTTGTCTTTTAGTCGCGTCGTAGGCTTGCCAGAGCACAGTCCTCTGGAGAGAGTTAGGCTTTATACTCTTGTATCCTCAAGTGAAGCCATGGTATTGTTGGTAAAACAAGAGTTTTCTTTAAATGCTTCTGATATTAAATCTTTTGATACCAGTAGAAAACGATGACCTTGAAAAAGGTGTTGTGCAACCATTGCTATTAAAATCAGCGGATGATGAACAAGAAAATGAAGGTGAATGTGATGGCAGTGAAGAAGCTCCAGAGGAGTCTCGTCGTCCAGCCAACTCCATTGTAGAAGCATATAGATTGCTGACTCCTTCTGTGAAGGTATGTGGAGATCCTTTATCTTTCCAAGGTTCATGTGCGAGTAATATTCTTTTTGCTTTACGGGTAAAAGAGTAGCCCAGTGAAATTAGATGCTTTTACTGTTCAATGGCAATTTGTCTGTTGGGAATCAACCCACTGATCCGGTGCACTTGCTTCCCTAATACTGCGCTATTAACAATTATACTAACCAATGACCATTCATGTTACTCCTTGATGCAGGTTCAATTATTAATCTATTTTATGCTGAAATATGCTATGGAGATTTTACTTTCAGCATCTAGTGTCATCACGGCATATTACTTTAGCTGGTCAACGAGCACTGTCGCAATTTTTCTTGCATGTCTGGGCCTCACAGTTCTTCCAGTAAATGTTGTTGTTGGGAGCTACATAAGTAACATCTTTCAGGACAGGTAATCTATCTTGACACAAGAACATATTTTTGAAGCTTATTTTCTTGATGCTATAAACATGACTATTTGGCTATAAACCGATTTTCCAATGTGTTACTGATGGAGACTATTCTGAAAATGTAGTAGATGTGCTTTGCTTGCAATGGGATAGTATTTAATTTATTAGAAGGATTAATTAATTGTAGCATCTTTAGTCTTTTTGAGCCTTCATGTTTGCAAACAACATCAAGTTTCTTGCTAGAATGTTTATTCATGTATTTTTATAGCCGTTCTGAACTAGTTTGGAAATAATGCATAGATGATTGACTGATTGATCAAATGCTTCTGTTCATATTGGATATTTCTCATGCTTTGCCTAGAAAATTAAAAAAGTTTTAGCAGTTATGTTGCATTAATCAATTATAGAATTTTAAAAAGTCTCATCGTGTTATTCCCAGTTTTGTAAACTGTGACTGAGTTCTTCATGACAAGTGCATTGAACTGTATAAAAGTGGAGCAATCTTACTACAGAGAGCAAGTCAAGCCCTTGAAAATTCACGATGCTCTATCATGTTGGATGTTCGCCATTGGAATTTATGCTCTATCATGTTGAATGCTCGCCATCAGAATATGATGATAAGTTTATCCTCTCTGCAGGCAACTTTTGCTGGCATCTGAAATCATGGTTTGTCTTGGTATACTCCTGAGCTTTAATGTTGTAATCCCGTATTCGGTACCACAGTATGTCTGCTCAGGCCTCCTAATGTTTGTATCTGCTGAAGTATTAGAAGGTGTGATCTCTATTTTCCCTTTATTTTACTCCTTGAGAAACATACTTTGCTCTTAATTCTCAATAGAACCTATCATGATGATAACAAAGAATAATGTAGTTCCAATGCTCAAGAGAAAACCTGGTGGAAGAGAACATAATGTATTGTTGAACTAGTAAGCTTGGACTTGTCCTCTGCTAATTTGGCGTGTATGATTGCTGCAGTGGACGGTATCATAACCATTTATAACACACTTCGGTAGTAGGACGATAGATATGTTGCATCCTAGTCTCTAGCTAATTCCGATTGGAGTGATGTCGTGAACATACTATGTTCTGTTAATACTTTGGATTTGTAGTTTTGCCTTTTAACTAGTGCAGTGCATAAGTGAGTTAAAACACAATCATGCAGTTCTTTCCACTAAATGTATCACAAGATTACCTGTACATCCCATCACAACCTAAGGAAGTTGTTGATTTAATAAAAAAAGGTCAACATAACCACATTTTAGATAAGCGAATACAGTACTGAGAACAATATTTAATTTATAGTTGGTGTTAATATTTACTAACGCGTATCATTTAAGCGGAGAAGGGTAGAGGGGCAACTGAGTTTTGAACTATGCATCACTGATCCTCGGGATTTCTCGGTTATCCAAAAAAAAAAATTCCTAAACACTTTGACATCTAACAAAATTTAGGAAGGTCTAATGGCGAAATTTTGTTGGTTTTTATTCCACTTTGCATTCCAAAATATCTATGATTTGGCTGATGACTCCAGGTGTAAATTTATCTCTTCTCTCTCGAGTAATGTCATCAAGGCTTTCCCGGGGAACCTACAATGGAGGTCTCTTGTCCACAGAAGCTGGCACAATTGCTCGGGTGATTGCTGATGTAACTATAACTCTTGGTGGATATTTAGGGCAGAGCAGGCTCTTGAATGTTACTCTTCTCCCTTCACTTTTGATATGCATAGCTTGCATTTTTGCAACATGTCGTACCTATAATTCTCTTTACTAATTCACAATCTTGTATGCATACAAATTACAACTATTGTTTTCCTTCTCTTTATGGTTTCTGAGTTGATTTGCTTGTTAAATTGAGGGATTTGAAACTTCCACTAACAAGATGGTGAGGGTACATACAAAGTGAGTTGACTCTCATACCATGTTGGATGTACTTTTGATTGGGTTTTTATGAATTATTGTTGTAAATTTTCATCATGATAAGCAGTTCATGAGTTTATTTACCTCAACTTGGTGCTGGTGGTCATGCTTGGCTGCTTGTCCCTGGAAAAATGGAACTTGTTAGTGCACATATATTCTTTAGTTGGCTATGTTTTGAGGGCGATAAATAATAGGTAAGTCTAAATTTGATCCTTGATGTGTTGGCCAACTCAATATATAGATGAAAATGTGTTGTTCTTTCTTGTGGAAATTCAATGGATTAATAGCCCGTTTAGCCAAAGCTTCTGATTTCAAACAAAAAAGAACATACAGTTTTTTAGAATTTAGAGAATGAAGTTGTTTGGCCAGACAGAAGTTGGTTTTAAGCATTTAAGTTTACGCTGAAAAGAAGTATTAGCTATTTCCAAAAATAAGTGCTTTTGATTTTTAAGAACAAGATTACTCATTCGTATGTTTTGGTGTAAACATCAGTGAGGATAATTTTACCCCAGTACAGTGAACTAAATTTTCAAACCGCACGTAACACTTAATTTATGGCCTATTTGGATGGTCGTTACCCATGGTTTTATATTGTATTGTATTGTACTGTGTTAATGAATATAATGTTTGGATAGATTGTATCTTTTATTGTGTTTTAGTAATATTTTTATTGTTTGGTTGACTGTATGGTACTGTATAATGGGTATAATGAAATAAGTAACCATGCAAAAGCCACCTAATCCGTGGTTACAAAAATTAAGCTTTTTCATAGTTATATAGCAACAGAGTTTCGACGGGTTTACAATACCATACGATATAATTTTAAGAACAATGGAAGCATTATAGGGGCGGCCCTTCCATAAAGCAAGTAAAGCAATCGCTTTAGGTCCCATATTTGTGGGGGACCCATTTTGTTACACCTAATAAACTATTCATAAGTTTAAAAAAGAGTTCTGTAAAGTGAAAATATTTGATTTTTTTCTTTAACAAATATACAGAAGAAGGATTTGCAACTACTATGATTTCTACCAAGGAAATTGCACTTGAAATGAATATCGGACCCGAATTTCACAAGAAACATGTGATATATAGGAAGTAACAATTTGATACGAATGTTGATAATAAAAAAATCTTTCGAAGAGTCCTTTAGAGTTGATTACTTTTATACATAACAGACATGGCTATTTTTTTCACTTCAAAATAGATTTGAAAATTCCGAAGCATATGAAAATATTTTTGGTTTTCTATTTGGTAGTAAAAACTAAGATCACTAGATGTTGAAAATTTAAAAAAATATTGCCTTAATCTTGAATGTTCCTTAAAGCACAATAATCAATTACATATTGATGGTTTAGATTTATTTTCTAAATTAAAGGTATTAAGGAAAATAGTACAATTAGAACATAACAGTTTAATTGATACACTTGTTCAAATAAAAAGATTTAATTTTTTTCTAAATGCCTAAATTGCTTATGGAATAATGTTCATAACTCATGTTACCGTTGCTTCAGCGGAAAGAAATGTTCAAAATTAAAATTGATAAAATTTTACCTAAGAACAACAATGTCACAAGAAAGGTTAAATGGATTAGCTATATTGTCAATTGAGAAATACTTATTAGGAGTTATTGATTATAAGAAAATTATTAATTACGTTGTATCTAAGAAAAGCTAAACAGACTTCAAATAAATAACAAAAAAAATTAAAAATTAAGGCCCCTCATAAAGTTTGGCTTTACGCCACAAAATTCGTCGGCCGCCCGCAAGCAAACATGATATTAGTGAAAACAATATAATATTGAACCACTGGAAACAACCATCCAAATAGGGGGTTAGAGAATTGGTCAAAATGGACAAAAGTTAGGACATAAAGGGGAATAATTCAATTTCCAGAGATTCCACAGGAAATTGTATTCTAAATATATACTTCTGTATAAGGAAAATCTTCACATCGATACCATATATAAACAAGTCAATCAGTAATACATAGATAAAAATTCATATGTATATACAGATCTCGCACGTTAATAATGGAAAAGAAATATTCCCACGTTAATACATGCAATCCGATCCATTTTAGAATTTACATTGAATATCGATCCGTTTTTGAAAACTATACTATACATCTATTCAATTATATAACTTCAAACTAAACAATCAAAATTGAAGAGAAAATAATTAAAGGTGAGAAAATGGCATCATCATTTTCTTCTTCTTTACTGATTTTATTATGTCTCATAGCTGCTTTTTTCACGAGTCCAAGTACGAGCAACCCTTTATCCGACGTATGTGCCAAGTCCAAAAATCCAGGCTTATGCTTGAAAGTCTTAGAAGGAAATTCTCATCAGAATCTTCATGACTTAACGGAAACAGCCATCAATTTAGCAGCAGCAAACGCCTCCGCCACGGCGGCCAAGATCAATATGCTGTTCAATCAAACAAATGATCCAAAACTGGAAGAGATATATAACTTGTGCACAACTTATTACAAAGCAGCCATTAGAACTTTGGGAAATGCTGAACAGTTTTTGAACATGGGCCAATACCAGAACTTAAATACTGCCGCGAATCTTGTTGGACAAGATGCTTTTAATTGTGAGACTGCATTTGAAGTGACACCTGGAATTGTCTCTACTATTACTAAGGACAATGATGATCTTCAGTTTCTTGGTACCATTATTGTTGCTGCTGCAGGTTTTCTTACTGGCTCGTCTCCTTAGGAAAATGCCTAGAGAGAGTGATAGGGTATAATAAATTCTCTACTAATTTAAAAACGATGTATGCAATAATACTACTCTAGAAACGTTTTTATAAATGTTAATTTAATTTACATTTAGGGATTGAATTTTCAAATGGGGGTAATTCACCGTGAATTTGAGTAAATTTTGGATGAATTAGTTAGACCCCTATTGAAACAATAAACTATATATCTTGTTTTTCATCGCTTTGAATTTTGGTTTCACCCGAAGTTACAGCAGTAGAATTTCGAATCACCAAACATTGTGGTGGAATGAATTGAATTTTTCAATCCTAAACAGTTTTGAGTTCGAGCTCTGAAAATGAAAAAAAAAAGTTGGTAAGGAGTATTTCACTCTTTAATAGGCCTTATGCGACGCGAAATACTGGACACAAGATGCGAAACCAAAGAAAAGGAGGAGCATTATGCAACGCCCGCCCTTTAATAGCAGCCCCACAGGGTATAGGCAGCTTCTAAGCCTAAGCTCATGATTAAAGCATGAGAATATGGGAGTAATTATTTTTTTAATCTCATTCTTCTTGATCTGAATCAGGATAATGCACCTTTTTCTCTGAATTCTCGGACTGGGCTGTAAGTTGAAGTACCAATTTTGGATTCACTAGCTTTTCAACACAATGATCAAATTTTAATTTAATTACCTCAGCCTAAATTCCTTTGCCAAGCTAGCTAGCTTGAACATGAGAGCGTGCTTCGTGAACCGGTACAAAGTTTTCTATTAGTGCGCTGCGGTCCACGACATTTACCAACTACTTAAAAGTTAAAAATCTCATCAACGTGATTTCCCTTGAAAATCACTTGAATTCGACTTCATCCTAAATCATCTTAATCAATTTTGGCTTGCAATTTGCTTCTTATCTCTTGAACAAGGGAAGGGCAGCATAGCATTAGCTTCAATTGAACAAGCTCAACCTTGAAAAAAAAAAATAGCGTTGAAAACGACTAAGTTGGATAAAGTAAAATAATAAATAAGGAGAACCTGCTCAATTATCACAAGCGGAAACTTTCAAACATTTCCTTCTTTGTTTTTTTTTTTTCCTTAAAGGGGTTAAGTGAAATTTATTCTTAATTTATTGAGTTCACAATTTCTAAATTATAATACTTTATTACGATACTTACAAAAATAGATTGGGCCTATGTGAAGCAGCGGGGAAGAAAAAAAGTCTCTTTGTAACTAATTGAATCATGCCATTAGCTAAGGTCATGGATGACTCGACTATAATGCCAGTAAAGCAATTGCTTGGAGCCCTAATTTTTTGGAAGCCCCATTTTTTCCCTTAAAGATGTATTGTATATGTATTATTCAAAAAATGTGCCTACATTTAAATTTAAAAAGAATTTTTGGAACGAAAGTACAATAACTTTAATGTGAGAATCGTTGTATTAGCTAGAGAATAGAATAATTTTTAATGAATTGTTTTCTTACATGGGTAGGGTAGCTATTTTTTTACGTCATTTATATCCTAACAACTAATATGTGCCCACATTATTATTGATATATTTACCTTTTTCATTCTCTCTTTTACTATTCTTATTCCCAATATTGAAAAGTCTCTCAATCGGCAGTTACCGCGGCTTACAAGTTGTCTTTTTCAAAGCATTACAACAAGCAATCATTATATTGAAGTAATGCAACACTTATTGATACCATTATATCAACTTATCTTGCTCTATAGTTTCTTACCCTTTGATTTCTGCTACTATCTTTTGTTTCTTGTACTTCGATTATCTTATTTATATGTGATAGCTACTGCTCTTTTTTAGACTACTTTATCATGACCTATTCGCTTTCGTTACTTTCATTTTCATAATGCATTGAATTGATTGTCCTTATCTGACCTCTTTTTTGTCATGCTTTCTCTTGAGCCGATGGTCTTTCGCAAACAACCTCTCTACTTCCCAAGGTAGAGGTAAGGTCTGCGTACACTTTATCTCCCCAGATCCCACTTTGTGGGTTTGCGCTGGATATGTTGTTGTATATCAACTTATCAAATTCTTGAGCCGGTTTTATTATTCTACATTTATTTTGTACTTTTTCATTGTAAATTTGTCTTTAATATTCTTACTTAGGGTCTTTTTCTGAAATTTGGTTTTAGGCCCCTAATCTTGTTGAAACGACCTTGTCTAACGTACACCCACTTTTTCCAGGAAATTTCTCTTCTTCCGAAAATCTAAGGCCAAAAACTGTCCTGTTATTATTGCTAATGAGTGTACGTAGTTTATCATTCGTATTTGGAAGATGAAAAAGTGAAAGAAAAAAAAAAGTTAGTTGCCGAAAGAGATTGCGTTAGTCAATGAAGGTGATCTCGAAATATTTCATTGAAGGTACACGATCAATTAAGGCCACCTTTTTCTGGTAAAAGACGAGTTGGATTTCACCCGTAATATTAGGGGTACAAAGGAAACCGACAAACCGTACCAACCCGGTTATATTCCGAGTCAAACCGAGAAAAAAACCCGATTATGATTTGATTTGATTTGGTTTGGTGTTGGAAAAAAAAACCCGACCATAATTGGTTTGGTTTAGTTTTAACTAAAGAGAGTCAAACCCAAACCAAACCAACCCGACATCACATATATAGATTTTTAGATATATTTAATATATAAATATACTTATTGTAATGTAATTTATAAATATTTCTTAAACTTTCTCATAATTTTATTTTTTTAAGGTATTATTTCAAGGTTGTACTTAGAACTTTTGAATGTTCCGATAAGTTTTATAGCCACTAACATTAGTAACTTAGAACTTTTGAATGTTCCGATAAGTTTTATAGCCATTAACATTAGTAACTTAAATCATGCTAACAAAAGCCCAAACCAAAATCAAATCAATATTAATACTAACAAAATACATTCAATTCAATACTACGAACGGCAATGTATTGAATATCTATTTTTTGTTTTGCAATAATTTAGATAAAAATGCATAATTTATTTTTGTTTTTTCTCTAGCGTTTAGTCATGTAATTAATATTCCCTTATTAGTCTATTTATTTTAGCATGACTTAGTACTTTTAGATTATGTTTATTTTTATTATGGCTTTTTAACTAGCAATATTTATATTACATAATTTTATTATTTTTATTGTTGAATATTTTAGGATAATGCCATGACACATCTCATATTTTGTATTATTTTCTTGAAAGATATCTTATATAGTTGTATCTTACTAGGATTAAAGAAATATTGTGAGCACAAATTATATGTTTTGTGCTACGAAGATTTTACCGGAAAAAAAAACTGAAAAAACCCGAATAACCCGAGAAAAACCGAGGTTGAAAAAATCTTGTTTTATTGGTTTGGTTTGGTTTGGTCTTTAGATTTAATAACCCGGTTTAATTGGTTTGGTTTGGTAATTGTAAAATCCGAATCAACCCGACCTATGTACACCCCTACGTAATATTATACTAGTGGATAAATATCTTAGAAAAAAAAAAGAGAAAAAACATAATTTTAATAATTATTCCAAAATGTGTCCTATATAATGGTCATCACAGTAAGCACACGTGGCAAGACATATAGCAGCTACTCCGTATCAATTGTGTTGGTGGAGTTTGCAACATTTTTTGCCCGATTCAATATTTGACGATTAAATGCAAATCTGATTCAAAATTTTAAATGAATGAAATGAAAAATACTTGAATTTGCCTTCATCCTAGATATTCATGGTAATAAATTATCCCGTTCTCTCATTCCTATCCGCCCCGTCCCTCACCCAGAGGCGAATTCAGGATTTAAATTCTGTGGGTTCAATTTTAAAGTTTTTAACATTGAACTCATTATATTTAAAGTTATGGATTCATATCTACTATTTTTACAATTTTAATGAAATTTTACTCCGCGACGAAAGTTATGGATTCAGTTGAACCCATAGGTAGTAACATACATCCGCTTCTGCCCTCACCCTAGCAAGAAAGAAAGATGAGTAGAGACTAATGATCAAATAATCTGGGCGGGACAGATATTTTATTCCTTTTTATCGAACTTTTCAACTTACCCATATCTGAGCCGACCCCCTAATCTATTCTATCTATGTATGAAGGGGCGAAATTAGGGGTCGGAAGCAGGTTTACGAGCCGGGAAAGAATCCAGTCCAGTACTTAATGATCCAGTAAATCTTAATGGTATCATGGATAAAAGGCACCGGTTGCTTAGAGTTTTAATGGTTTGGGTGCTTTTGAACTTTTTACAAATTTTTTTAGAAAAATAAACTAACAGATTTATACCTTAACATTATTTCTATAAAAAATTTGTGCATTAATTTTCAGTGAACCTAAAAAGACTAAACAACGAAGAATGTTAAGAAAGAAAAAAAAAACGGTAACACAACTATTGGAAGACAAATATACATACTCCACTTTTCTGATTTTCAAAATTGTTCCAATCATAAGTTATTTTTATTAATCTTTTGTCATTGAAACAAATGAATAAACTGACGCACCAACTTTACAGTCCTCAGTGTCTGCTATTTATTTATTTCTTGTGAAAGAACCCAAATGGTATATTAGCTAGAAAAAAACATTGTCACAAAATTCAAATGCATCCGAACCATTAAAACACTAAGTAACCTGTTAAAGATAGGAGTAGTCACGTGCCGATCACGTGAGTGTAGTTACGTCGGTTAAAAGGAATTAGTTAGTTATAACTAATTATAGGATTGGTTAGTTTAGGTGATGTAAGGCTGTAAATTAGATGCAATTATAGAAGTGTATATATACATAGTATCAGCTCATTGTAAAGATAGAGCTTCAATAATACAAGCCAGTTTTTTCTCAAATAAAAAATTCTCTCTAGAACCTTTTCTTCTGCTTTCCACCATTGTCGTCTTCACTGAAGCTCTCAAATCTTCATTATGGTATCAGAGTATCATATTCTTCCCATAAATCTGTCAACCTTGAAAAATAGGCTGACACAGTAGAAATTCCTTGCGACAAAGTTGCAATTTTTTTATGTAAAAAAAATGCGAGATCCATCTACTTTATCATATTTATCCTTCAAATCTGTCCAAACTTTATGTGCACTTGATTTGTACACAATACCACTGAGCAATTCCTTGCTCACAGCATTCATAATCCAAGATAAAACTATTGCATTACACTTCTCCCAAAGTTCATGCAACGACTTATCAAACTTATCCTTAGTGCATCGTCCATCAACAAACCCTAATTTACTCTTGCCTATCAACCCTATTTTCATAGGTCTACTCCATAATGTGTAGTTCTCAGTTCCAGTTAGCTGAATTGAAATCAAGGAGCTACCTGGAGTATCGCTTGGCTGTAAAAACAGTGGGTGATGATGATCGATGGTTATTGCGGTTGTTCCTGTGCTGGTTCCAACTGAAGCTTCTTCTCCAATTGCCATGGCTATCAATACACGTAAACTAAGTTTTGAATTCCACAATTAACAGAGTTTTTCAGTCGCAAATTGCAGAAAAACTGTGTACTCTAGCTTAATCGATTGCAAAAAATCACAATCGATCTACAATAAAAAAATTGTCGGAGAAAACGAGGAATGACAATTGTAGTGAACACGAATCTATCATCATTGCTCTGATACCATGATGAAGATTTGAGAGCTTCTTAACTATAAAGGTCACACAAGAGAAACATGTTACAAAATACATGGCTATCCAAATGATTTCAAAATGAGGAAAACCAATAATTTTCCACAAAGACCAACGGCTAACACCACAACACATGAAGGAGAGTAGTACATGGGAAAAGCAGCAGCAAATGCAGTATCTCAGGAGGGATAGCAGATGCTGAACTCATCAGTTGGAAATCCAACACCCACACTGCCTCAGCCAATCATGTTCACTCAAGAACAATATGATCAAATTTTAAAATTGATCAACAACGACACAGGTGACAATTCAAAGCATTTTGCAGGTACGACTAAGGCCACTACACTAGCTGACAAAACAAAGAATGAAAACTGGAAAGTAGATTCTGGTGCAACCAATCACATGGTTCACACCAGAGAATTGCTTGACAAGATAAATACTAATAGCCTAAAGTCTGGATCTAAGGTTCATTTACCTGATGGTACCTCACTAGATATTGCTTGTACTGGAGAAAGTAGGATTGGTGAATGTGGTGTTATTAGGAATGTACTATACATTCCAGACTTTAAATACAACCTGTTGTCGGTCTCTAAGCTTAAAAGGGACTTACAATATTTTTTATCTTTCTATCCTGACTTCTGGATCATGCAGGACCTTCACAATGGGAAAGTGAAGGGAATTGGTAAAGAGCTTGAAGGTTTGTATAATCTGCAGCATCAGCAAGACAAAGCCAAGGCTGCAACTGTGCAAACACATGATCATTCCAAAAAAGAAGAGGATCTAGGGGGTTTGGCATGGGAGACTTGGACATGCCCCTGATAAAGTGGTGAAGCGAATCCCAAACATGAAGTTCAAGATCAAGAATGATGGAATAAGAGATTGCACAATATGCCCTCTAGCTAGACTAGGAAGATTACCATTTCCAAAGAGTACAAGTAGATCAAATAAACCTTTTGAGATGATTCATGTAGATGTATGGGGTCCATATAGAGTAGCAAGTCACAATGGATACAAATCCTTTCTTACTATAGTAGATGATTACAGTAGAATGATATGGGTTTACTTGTTGAGACTTAAGAGTGATGTGATTGTATGCTTGAAACAGTATTTTGCTTTAATAAAAACTCAATTTGGAGGAACAGTCAGAATTCTGAGAAGTGATAATGGGACTGAATTTTTCAATTCTGAATGCAGAAGTTTGTTCAAATTGTATGGAATGATTCATCAAAGTTCCTGTGTCCATACCCCACAACAGAATGAGATAGTGAAAAGGAAACATAGACATATACTAGAGGTGGCTAGGGCAGTTAGACTGCAAGGTCATTTGCCTCTCAAGTTTTGGGGTGAATGTGTACATTTAACAGTTTATATCATTAATAGACCTCCCCTGTCATTGCTATCAGGGAAGTCCTCATTTGAGATGATGTATAGGAGAGCACCATCTTTACAGCATATGAGGATCATAGGATGTCTGTGCTTTGCCAAAATTCTAGTAGGGGGAGATAAGTTTGCAACAAGAGCCATTGGAGCTGTTCATATGGGATATTCTTCATCTCAGAAATGATATAGACTATATAATCTCTTGACTAACTCCTTTTTTGTAAGCAGGGATGTAAAGTTCATGGAGAAAATATTTCCTTTCCAGCTTTTAAAGGAAGGAAAGTTGCAGGTTTTTCCCAATGGAGTCATAAAATCTATTACCAGCAATGACACAACAACACCATCCACAGATGCAGATCCTCCACATGAAGCTGCAAGTCCTCCTTCTATAGATGCATTCCAACATAAGACAGTACCTGCTACAGAATCACCATCTTTGCCTTCACCAAATTTTGAAGACATACAACAGCCACAGCAGCTAGAAGGAATAGTCTCAGAAGCAGTCCATCATTCACACTCAGACAACCAGCCTAGAAAATCAAGCAAGAATGTGAAAGAACCTGCCTGGATGCAGGACTATGTGTGCAATGGTTCATTGGCAAGCTCAACTTCACAATCATCTTGCAAGTATCCAATGCAAGATTTTTTGAGTCACGATGGTACTTCAGTCAAATGCAAATCTTATCTTTCCAAGATAACTAGCTTGAAGGAACCTAGCAGCTATGAAGAAGCAGCAGCAGATCCTCAATGGGTAGAAGCTATGACACAAGAGTTGAATGCCCTCAAAGAAAATGGGACCTGGTCCTTAGTAGATTTGCCAACAGGGAAAGTTCCCATTGGTTGCAAATGGGTATTCAAAATAAAATATACAGCAGATGGGGAAGTTGAAAGGTACAAAGCTCGTTTGGTTGCAAAAGGGTATAACCAGATTGAAGGCCTCGACTACCAGGAGACTTTTTCTCCTGTAGTCAAAATGGTGACAGTCAGAGTGGTTCTTGCCTTAGCAGCAACACACAATTGGAATTTGCATCAGATGGACGTATACAATGCCTTCCTTCAGGGCGACCTTACTGAAGAAGTGTATATGTGCTTGCCCCAGGGATTTCACAGCCAGGGGGAGAAAGTATGTAGGCTGCATAAATC
The DNA here is from genome assembly GCF_001879085.1 of Nicotiana attenuata. Taxonomy (NCBI): domain Eukaryota; kingdom Viridiplantae; phylum Streptophyta; class Magnoliopsida; order Solanales; family Solanaceae; genus Nicotiana; species Nicotiana attenuata. Next base: position 683,007 of record NW_017670364.1, on the reverse strand, counting down.
CCTCAATGGATTGAAGCAAGCTTCTAGACAGTGGAATTTGAAACTGACCGGGGCCTTGATCAATTCAGGATTTATGCAGAGTAGATTTGAATATTCCTTGTTTACAAAAAGGCAAGGGATCAGTCTAGCGATCATTCTAGTATATGTGGATCATCTCCTCATAACTGGAAATGATCATTGCCTAATTTCAGAAGCAAAGTCTATATTGCAAAGCAACTTCAAGATCAAAGACTTATGGGAGATGAAATTTTTTCTGGGAATTGAGATAGCAAGATCAAGAGAAGGAATACAGATGAATCAACGAAAATTTGCAATGGAATTGATCACTTATCTTGGAATGGCAGGATCAAAACCAGTAGCCACTCCAATGGAATGAAATTAGAGATTCACGACAGTAGAATATGACCAACACTTGGAGCTAAAGGATGATGAGAAGTTGCCAGATGCAGGGCCATACCAAAGATTGGTTGGGAAGCTGTTGTACCTCACTATGACAAGACCAGACATTTGTTATGCAATGCATGTGTTGAGCCAATTTATGCATTATCCAAAGAAGTCACACATGGAGGCAGCAATAAGAGTTTTAAGGTGCATAAAAGGGGCACCAGGTCTTGGTCTACTGATGAACTCAAAGTCGTGCCCAAAACTCACAGCATTTTGTGATGCTGACGGGGCATCATGTCCAGTGTCCAGAAAGTCTATGACAGGGTACGTGATGAAACTAGGAGATTCTTTGGTGTCTTGGAAGTCAAAGAAGCAGTGCACGATATCAAGAAGCTCAGCAGAAGCTGAGTACAGGAGCATAGCTGATGCAGTCTCAGAAATTCTATGGTTGACAGGATTATGCAAGGAACTGGGTGCAGAGGTTGAATTACCAGTAGAGCTGCTCTGTGATAGCAAGGCATCAATCCAAATTGCTGCAAATCCTATATTCCACGAACGAACGAAGCATATAGAAATAGACTTGCACTTCATCAGAGAAAAAATCCAACAAGGGATTGTCAAAACAAGATATGTGATGTCTAGAGATCAAGAAGCAGACTTGTTCACAAAGGCCCTAGGAAGATCGCAACATGATTACCTGATAGGCAAGCTAGGGGTGTTGAACTTGTTTGTACCATCTAGATTGAGGGGGAGTGTTGAAGATAGGAGTAGTCACGTGCCAATCACGTGAGTGTAGTTACGTCAGTTAAGAGGGATTAGTTAGTTATAACTAATTATGGGATTGGTTAGTTTAGGTGATGTAAGGCTGTAGATTAGATGCAATTGTAGAGGTGTATATATACATAGTATCAGCTCATTGTAAAGATAGAGCTTAATAATACAAGCCAGTTTTCTCTCAAATAAAAAATCCTCTCGAGAACCTTCTCTTCTGCTTTCGCCATTGTCGTCTTCACTGAAGCTCTCAAATCTTCATTATAGCCAGATGGCTTTAATCAAAGATCTCATTGAGATTTACTGGACCATTAAGTATTGGACTGGATCCTTTCCCTTACGAACCTCCTTCACCTGAAAATTACCATGTATATATAACGTAAAATTTATTTTGCGCCTCCATATGTTACAATTTAAATTTTCTTGATAGAATCCAAAATCATAGCTTAGTAGTATAAGGGGTTCAAAACTTCTGTGAGGTCACTAGTTCAATTTTTACTGGGATTATAGTCTCTTTTAATTTTTTAACTTTTTCTTTTTTTTTTTAATTTTTTAACAGAAATTCGAACTCCGCCACTATGTACGATTATATTAATCTACTACTCAACCACCATATTGATTTGATTCGCCTGACTCGAAGTCTAATGCGGGCCACAAAAAACTTGGACCAATATTACCTGCGGAGTTGCCTAAAGCTAGCAGATTTGTTTCTTTCAAGTGTTAGGTCTATTAACCGACTTTGACTTGTCTAATTTAAAAGAAAAACAATACAAACGTAATTTCGATTTTTCCACATAAAACATTTGAATGACCTTCAATTTTGGTTGCTAAACTGCGTTAGCTGCTTTGAGGAGTTCGTAGTACTGTATTGACTGTAATAATTGGGTTGCAAAATAATACTCTGAAATCATTTGACAGGGTACAAAATTTTAAATATTTTGTTTGACTTGTAGTTTAAACTAATACTAGCTAAAAAGTTGGTCCAAATGAAAATACATTGTATCAAACAAACTTAAATTTGATAATATAGAAATATTTCGAAAGTTATGTAAAAATAATATATTATATGATTGAACTTAGAATGGCCATTGACGTTAGTGATTCTAATAATTGTAGGACCAAAAAGGAAAAGGAAAATAAGGGGGAATTTTTTTATATTTTTTTTTTGGGGTGGGGATGGTAGAATCTTTTTACCGGATGAATTTCGTCTGCATACTAAAATATGTTTGTTGGCTTGCTTCTGGATTTAGCAGTAATTTAGTTTTGACGTCAGCACCATTATCCTATAGTTGTTCTTCGTTGACTAATACTACGTATTTAGTTGCTTAATGTCGGTCAAGTTTGGCTGTCAGCACGACTTACAATAAAACTCGAATAGAGAAAGAGAGAGTAATAAAATTTATATGATGGTTTTCAGATTTGACGTTTTTTTTTATTTTTTTATGAAACAAGAGAAAAAAAAAGTATTCAATTGAAATTCATGGTTCGACAGTCACTGAATTTGAATTCTCATTTATTTTCTTATGAAACAAATAGAAAAAAGAAGAATGCAACTGAAATTCATGGTTCGAGAGTATCACATATGAGTTAAATAAAAATAATAATAGTAAAAAATTGTATGTGCTCTAATTGCCATAAATTAAGATTAATAAAATGTTATAGTAGGTAAATTTATACTACATCATGATGTTGTATAAGTGTGTGTAAATTAAAGTTTTGACTTTAAATCAGAAATTCACGTCGAAAATTTTACTTGAAGTGTAAAACACTCTATTAAAGGCAATTTAATTCGCACTTTTTTCTATGAAACAAGAGAAAAAAGAAGAATTCAATTGAAATTCATTGTTCGAGAGTCACTTAATTTGAAATCGCAATAATTCAATTAAAAATATAAGTTCTTGACGGTTGAATTGATTTCCCACCCAAATATTGATTTAGAGGCTACGACTGGTCCAAATTTGCGTCGTATAAAAACTATTGACGGGAAAATTTTTACTATCAGGATTTTTTTATTTTTTTGACTTGAATTCGAGACTTCTAATTAAAGATAGAAAGATTTTATATATCCTATCACTATCTTCATAGACAACACGTACAACAACGATTAACTTCTTAATCTAAGCTAGTTGGAGATGTCTTCTTGGTAATGCAGGCAATAGATCCAAATAGAGGAATTCTCACTTCTAATTTTGTAAAATAGGTAACATAGAGACATGGAGAAGAAATTAAAAATTTATAATATGCTTGTCAATAGAAAAGTTAAAATTTTCGTAAAATAAATACAATGACTATGGTTTAAAAGTGGAACTCTAATTTGGCGGCTTACATTATTGAACATTTGAATTATGCGTATTACGAAGAAGTACTAACATGGGAATTCTCTTTGGAGTTTGAACAGCCTGTCATTACTAAAAAAGAAATGAAAGGAAGTTAGAAAGAGAAGCTCCTGCTTCTCTCCAGAAAAAGAATAAGCGACCAAAATCTGCAAAATAAACTCTCATTCACCAAACAAGAAGTAATAACACACGTATGTAACAAAGAATCTCTGACTTCTATATGAACATAAACAACTTCAAGCTCACAGATGCAGGAACAAGTAATAAAGATCTAACAATGGAGATGGACCAATATCAACCCAATGAACCCACCAATATCATTAACACTCAAGCCTCAGCTAAGGAACACCATGCTCAGACAAGCTCATTCTTGCTCAAACTGAAAGGAATCTGGCAGAAACACAACACCAAAACCAAATAGCAGTGCAGAAATCTGTGGACGGCCATGACACTTCAGATGAAACTGAGAATCAATATGAATCCGAAAACTTCATTCCTATAACACACACAGACAAAGAAAGGATTTACAATAACTGGACCAACGCTGTTATCATTAAACTATTTGGTAGGAAGGTAAGCTATGCTTTCCTACAAAACAAAATAACGGCCATTTGGAAACCAACGGAGAACATCACACTCATAGATCTAGGACATGACTACTACCTAATTAAGTTCATAAGCTCAGAAAACTACGACAAAGCTCTCCATGGAGGACCTTGGTTCATAGGAAATTAATTTCTCACTGTCCGAAAATGGGAACCAAAGTTCGTAGCTTCAGTAGCCTCACAAACTTACTCAGCCATCTGGGCCAGACTACCAGAACTACCAACGAAATTTTATGACTATGAAATCCTTCAAAAAATAGGATCTAAACTAGGGAAGCTACTAAGTATCGACGCATGTACTGCTTCAGCTACTAGGGGCAAATACGCGAGAGTTTGTATCCTAGCACCTATAGAAAGCCCTCTCAAAACTCATGTTATAATTGGACGCCATTATTAAAGAATTGCATATGAAGGTTTCAACATGTTGTGTTCCCATTGTGGTAGATTGGGTCACACTTTAACTAACTGCCCTCAACCAACGACCTCGAAGACTAGTGCAGTAAAAGGGATTCAAAAAAATGAAGATGGGATTGAATCCCTAGCAGAAGAGATAGATCATTGGACCATAGTTACTCACAAGAGAACTAAGCCAAGACAAGACCAAACGGAAAGGCTAAGCCCCCCTCCACAACGACATTCAAAACTGGAACATTCAAAACTGGAACAAAAAATGCAAGTTGAACAGAAGTCCCACGATGAACTCAGGAATGCAAAAGCCGGCCAAACACCACACAAACGACAGNGGAGTAGGGTACTTCATAGCAGATATGATAAAAAGAATACAAAGCAAAGCTGGAATCTCCAGGAGAAAAATGGCTCCCATATATGGAAAAACATAGTTCGAGGCTCACACATTTGTCAAACAGGCATACATTGGGAAATTGGGAATGCGCAATTAATTAGGGTCTGGCAAGATGGCTGGCTAGGAAATAAGGAATCACTAAGAGCCCAAATCCAAGGACCTTTAATGAAACACGAACAACACCAACCATTATCAGACATCATTGAAAACAGCTCTTTTAACCTAAACAAATTATCATTCCAGCTCCCCATCGAGGTTAAGAATAAAATCTATAGCACTTACATCAAGCAAATTCAACCTATCGAAGATAAGTATAACTGGGGTAAGAGTCCAAACGGGACCTTCACCATCAAATCCGCTTATGAAATGATACAAGGTAAAGAAGAGGGGGTTACTCAAGACTACAAATGGTTATGAAAAATCGACACTCTCAATAAAATAAAATTCTTCCTCTGGACGGTTATTCACAATAAACTACCCACAGCACAAATGCTCTTCAGCAGGAATATAACCAACTCTCCAAACTGTCACATTTGCAGCACTGAGAGGGAAGATATAAGGCATATGCTATTTAGATGCAAGCATTCCAAAACTATCTGGGCTCAAGCGGGTTTTAGTCTTCTACCTCCAGAGCCACCAGATAATGACACATTACACAACTGGCTAAAAACTCAAAGTAGCTCGAATATGAAATTTAATGAATATCTCATCTGGTCTGATGTTCTTCCTTTTATCCTCAGGCACATCTGGCTGCGCAGGAATGAGACGATATTCAACAACAATAGCAAACCTCTCCTATTAAAAAACATCGTTAACAAAGCCATGGAATATAAACTCCTGGCCACAAAACAATATCGACCCGTCACACCTAGAGATACCATCCTCGTCAAATGGAACCCGCCTGAACAAAACAGCTATAAGCTGAATGTGGATGGTTCATGCTGTGGCAATCCAGGTAAAGGTGGAATAGGGGGAATCATCAGAAAAGGCAACGGGGAATGGGTTTTGGGTTACAATATGGGTATTTCACATGCAACAAATATTTACATGGAAACATTAGCACTACTGCATGGCCTGAAATTAGCTATAAAAAACAACTACCTACCCCTCACTATTGAAACAGATTGTAAGGAGCTCATTAATTTAATCCATAACAAGAACTGTTCCCTTAATCTGATTGATGATTGCAGATGCCTATTGAGTAGAGCAGGTGACCCGCCACTACAGCATGTCTACAGAGAGGCAAACCAGGCGACTGATTTAATGGCAAAAAATGGAAGCAGCTTAACAACTTTTGGAAGCTTAACAACTCATCTTATTCCTCCTACTTTTGTTATTTCTATTTTGGAAAGGGACAAGCTAGGAACTATGTGTCCTAGAACAGTTCCCAATTATAATGCACTATGTAATGACTTAGTATGTGTTTTTAATATATGTCTTAATTACCAAAAAAAAACTAACATATTTCATGAGCTCTTTTTTGTTTCTCGTCATTTTCATCTTAAATAAGTCACTGAGAAAGTTAGGTGAGCATTAATTTAATAATCCATATGCCAAGAAAGTAATGGATCTAATCTGCAAACTGAAAAGTAATTAATATCAGTTATTATAAATATTAGATTCCATTAAGAAGAGTCCAAATCCTGTCACTGCCACAGACATGGAACACATTGGCACTAGGAAGAGGGACTTTAGGGTTGGCTGCCACTTTTAATATAATATAATATATTTACTTTAATATTTTCCTTTCCTCTTATCTTTTCCTATAAAAATCTTGGGATAAGCTAGACTCGTGAATTTTGGGAGGAAAGTAGAAAATGAGAAGGTGGTAATATAGAAATTGGTGCTCGATCTTTAACACTAAATTAAGTAATTTAATTTTAAACGTTAAAATTTAAAAATATATATGTTACATAACCATAATAAGGTATAAATATATCTATAAGAAACACATGTATTGTATTAATTAATTTAGTGCAAACAAAAGTCCGAATAAGTTTTTACAGAATAAATATCAGTACTCGTAACTCCTATTCAAACTGATATTAGCTTTAGTCCATGTTTTCTTTTAAAGATAGTTTACACCTTTTAATAACGATATCTAATAGTTTTAATCAGAAAAATATTCGTTATTAACATTTTTATTTATACATCTCACTTATTAAATGGAACGGTAGGGGGGTTGATTTCTTCTTCTTTTTCTTAAATGTTACGTAAATATTTTTAAGAAGATTATATTTTATCAAAACAACTACTAATATTCTGAAATTGGTGACTTATTAATAAGGGTTACTTTATGTTCTTTTTGCTTCCCGAAATCAGGAATTAATTTTTGCAGTAGACAATCTTTCTTCAATTTTGTCTTAACGATCAGACTGTTGCCAAAATTGACTAGTCATGAATATTTTTGCTATATTCAAACATCAAATAACTTTTTTTTTTTTAAATTTGTGAGGCATATAATTAATCCTTGTATAAAATGGCCTTGGGATATGTATGACATTTCGTTAATATTGAATATTTGTAAATCGATACTTGGACATCAATTTTGCTAGGCACTTCAATTTCACTTAAAACAGAGAATTGGACGTTGAAATGAAGGGTTAATGGCTTAATGCTGTATTAAAGTGAGATTTTGACGGTGACATTTTTTTTTTTTTTTTGCAAAATGTTCCGACACGTTTTCAATTTACAATTCACTCCAACTTTATTACAAACTTTATTGCCTTACCCATCTGGTCCTGCCAATTTCTTTTTTCTCAGCAAATGCTGGTTCCCTTCCGTCTCTTTATTAAAATTCTCTAGAAATATTTTAACAAACAATTCTTGAAAGATTTCTATGTGTTACGACCCGGAATTCCCACCCTCGGAACCGTGATGACGCCTAAAGTAGAAAGGGGTAAAAGTAGAAAAGGACTTCAGGCTTGCGAACGCCGAGCAACTGTACCTCAAGTCTCCGACAGATGTATGATCCTAGCAATGTACTGACCACCACTGGAACCGACTCTAAAGTTTGCACAAGAAGTGCAGAGTATAGTATGAGTACAACTGTCACGACCCGGAATTCTCACCATCGGGACCATGGCGGCGCCTAACATTTCACTTGCTAGGCAAGCCAACGTTAGAACAATTTATCCATTTTCAACAGTTCAAATTAAATGATAAAAAAGAACTGAAATAATTGTAATAATCTAAAGTAAAGTGCGAAAGCTATAACAACCAAAATATCTGATACAACCCTGGACCCGGTGTCACAACTGTACGAATGACTATAATGGTACAAATAAAGGTCTGAATAAAAAATAAAGTTGTCTGAAAGGAAAGTACAGAGCTAAATAAAAAGGAGAGGGGACTCTAGGAGCTGCGTACGCTGAGCAGTTGTACCTCAAGTCTCCACAAAGCTGGCCAATCCGAGCACGCTAATAACCACCGTTGGGACCGACTCCAAGATCTGCACGAGAAGTGCAGAGTGCAGTATGATTACAACCGACCCCATGTACTCTTTAAGTGCTGAGCCTAACCTCGACGAATTAGTTACGAGGCTAAGGCAGGTCACTTACACTATAACATGTACACAGTATATAATAAAGACAGGAGAAGAAAATATGGAATGAAATAAGACAGTTAACTGAAGAAAATAGATAAATCCTCAAAGAAAACCCAATGTCGATCAGAATTACCAATCCTTAGAGTTCCGTATGAAAATACCGAAAACCAGCACAACTCAAGAAAATAGAAACACATAGATTGTTGTGGCGTGCAATCCGACAACACAATTCTTCCTTATTCCACCGTAAAAATATGAACAATCACAAATATTTGTTGCGACGCGCAATCCGATCCCACCATATAACAAAATCAGTATCATAATTCACCATTATTTCACTGTATCAATCCACCCTTATTTCACCTATAGCAGCATGCAATCCGATCCCACCATATAACAAAATTAGTATCACAATTCACTATTTATTTAACCGTATCAATCCACCATTATTTCACATGTTGCGGCGTGCAATCCGATCCCACCATATCAGTATAAATTCACTCTTATTCCACCATATCAATCCACCTTTATTTCACCTGTTGTGGCGTGCAACCCGATCCCACCATATCATTATCAAATATTCAATGAGTACAATCAAATCAATAACTCAAATCACAAGAACCTCTACGATTGACGAATATGAAGTTGAATCAGAAAGGAAGCCTCGTACCAGATTGAGAATTCACATATGTAATATTACAAGACAAGACAAGCCCGGTAAATAATATTTAAAAGGTGCAAATAAGTCAATTAAGGCAATAATAGCGAGTCATGAAAGCATGGAAATGTCTAACATTTTTTAAAAGAGAAACAATGATTAACATGTAGCAAATAAAGCATAGGAGGCATTTAGAGCACATATCAGTCAAGGCATGGAAGAAAATAATTAAAGGAAAGCGGAAAATCAGGAAAAAAAGTAACTCGGCGGCGTACAAGCACTCGTCACCTCGCATATACGCCGCAACACATGAAATTCACATAGCACATAGTCCGAGGGTTCCTAATTCCCCCAAATCAAGGTTAAACTCAACAATTACTTCGCTCCAAGATCGACTCAAAGCTCAACCACGGCTTTGCCCTTCGAAAAAGCCTTCGAACCAATCAAATATAGCAATTTAACAACCAAACGATTCAAAATAAGTCTTAGGAACTACCCACGAATGAAAGAGGTTCAATTTAGGTTCTTATTGGAAAAGTCAACAAAAGTCAACTCCCCGGCCCGCTTGGTCCAAACCCAAATTTTTGACCAAAACCCGATTACCCATTCACCCCTAGCCTGGTTATGCAACTTGTGTCGAAATCCGACCATAATTTGAGGTCTAAATTCTAATTTTATAAAAATACCTAATTCTACCCAAATTCTCAATTTCTACCACGAAAATCCTAGATTTTAGGTTGAAATTTATGAAATGTAATGGGTAATCGAAAGAAAGTAGGTTAGAAGCACTTACAAATGAATTGGAGAAGAAGAGTTCTTGGAAAAATCACCTCGAAGGTTTCTAGGGTTGAAAATTTGAAAGTATGAGGAAAATCCCGTCTAACTCAACTTAAGTCCAGGCGCAGATATCGCAATTGCGATCTGGGGTTCGCAATTGCGAACCCCGCAAACGTGAGATTTCCTTCGCAAATGCGAAGTCCCCACATTTTTGCTGCCTTCACAAATGCGAACAACATGTTCGCAAATGCGAACCTGATGGGATCGTAAATACGGCCCCAGATATCGCAAATGCGAAAGTCCACCCCAGCCCCTGCTCGCAATGCGAAGTCTTCTTCGCAAATGCGAGGCTCGCATTTGCGAGCCAGACCTCGCAATACCGAAGTCTGCAGCAGACACCGGAAGCACAAAGGCTTCAGCTATGATTCTAAGTCCAAATTCACTCCGTAGCCAATCCGAAACTCACCCGAGCCCTCGGGGTTCTAAACCAAACATGTACACAAGTACAAAAATATCATACGAACACGCTCGGGCGATCAAGATACGAAAATAACACCTAGAACTACGAATTGTGAACCAAATCAAATGAAATTTTCAATGAAACTTTAGAATTTCTATTTTAACAACCAGACGTCTGAATCACGTCAAACCAACTCCGTTTTTCACCAAATTTGGCAGACAAGTCTTAAATATTGTAATGGACCAATAGTGAGTTTTGGAACCAAAATATGGACCCGGTATCAACAAAGTCAAACATTGGTCAAATCTTTAAATTCATTAAACCTTTAAACTTTTAATTTTTGACAAAAAGCGATAACTCAAGCTAGGGACCTCCGAATTCGATTCCGGGCATATGCCCAGGTCCCAAATCACGATACGGACCTACCAGGACCGTCAAAATATGGATCCGAGTCCGTTTGCTCAAAACATTTACTGAAGTCAACTCAAATAGATTTTTAAAGTAAAAATTCATATTTTATCAATTTTTGACATAAAAGCCTTCCGGAAAAAGGCACGAACTGTGCACACAAATCGAGGAAGGCTAAAATTAGATATATGAGGTTTCAAAACACAAAATTAAGGTTTAAAATTCTAGATGACCTAACGGGTCATCACATTCTCCACCTCTAAAACAATCGTTCGTCTTCGAACGGACATGGAAAAGTACCTGGACTGGTGAAAAGGTGTGGATATCTACTCCGCATGTCCGACTCTGACTCCCAAGTAGCTGTCTCGGTCGGCTGACCTCTCCACTGCACTCGAACTGAAGGATAACTCTTGGACCTCAACTATCGAATCGGCCGAGCTAGAATAGCCACCGGCTCCTACTCATAAGTCAAATCCTTGTCCAATTGGACTGAGCTGAAATCTAATACATGGGACGGATCAGCGTGATACTTCCGGATCATAGACACTTGGAACACTGGATGGACTGCTGATAAGCTAGGTGGCAACGTGAGCCTGTAAGCCACCTCACCCACTTTCTCAAGAATCTCAAAAGGTCCGACATACCTAGGGCTCAACTTTCCCTTCTTCTCGAACCTCATCACACCCTTCATGGGTGAAACCCGGAGCAACACCCTCTCTCCGAACATGAATGCAACATCACGAACTCTACGGCCAGCATAACTCTTCTTCCCGGACAAAGCTGTGCGAAGTCGATCTTGAATGATCTTGACCTTTTCCAAGGCATCATGTACCAAATATGCACCCAACAATTGAGCCTCTCCCGGCTCGAACCATCCAACTAGCGATCGGCACCGCCTCCCATATAATGCAAATAATGCTTAGTCGTCATATCTCTATTTGAATTTCAATTTCCTTTAGTGCAGGAGGAGAATCATGAAGTTTAATTTTAAATTCCAGCTCAAGCAAAAAAAAAAAAAGAAAAAAAGAAGAAATTCGGTAACTTCTTTCCATCTGTCGCGTTGGTGAGTTGGATTACTTTACTTGTGCTAGTGGAAAGAAACAAATACCCAATAAAATAATTAACATGCGCGTAAGTAGAGGCGAAGCCAAGATTTGAACTTTATGGGTTCGAGATTGTAATCCTTTTAACTTACTGGGTTTTAAATTAATAAATTAGATATATTTAATTAATTTTCTAAGACAAATACATCATTTGAACAAAAGCTACTGCGTTCGGCGGAACCCGCATAACACACTCTGCCTCTGCCCCTGTGTGCAAGTTAGTTTGGACACCAATGATATCAACTTATATTTTCGATACATACTTCTTAAATTAATTGGAATGTTAATGAGAATTTTTCCAAATAAACTTAACCATGTATAGAGTATATAGAGTATGAAACTTCATATTATTCGCTCCTTTAACTTCTCATGTAATATAATAATAGAAAAAGTTAAATTACGCTTTTTTGAAAGGAAAAAAAGAAGTTCTTCGTACGATTGATTTTATTTTGTGCCTCACACAACTGACACTAATTGTGTGAGGCCTCTTTTTATCTCAAATATTTGAGGACTCATATTTTACACATATGGATCCACAAAATTCTAGAACCCACACAATTGTAAAATAAAAAAAACCTCACAGTTTTGTAAGGCACAAAATAAAATTTTTCTTCTCAGACCAGTTTGAGTAAATAAAATAATCTAAAAATTAAAGTGGAACAAAATTATCATTCAAATTACTGACACATGTCAGCTATTAGTGAGTAAGGAAGTGTTTTATCAAAATTGATGTAACGTGAGCAGTCACAGGTCACCAAGAAGATAAATAGATAATCAAGCTTTAACCAAAAATAATAATAATAAAAATAATCGGACCATTACCTAAATGATGCCCTTTTTGGACGTGACCCACTAATATTTGCGTGTTACTCTTTTCTGTTTAACATATATAAAAAAGAATGATATTGTTTATATTTAAAAATAATTTAATCTTAATTTTTTAAATCTTTAATAAGGTATTTTATAATTAATATATAACTTATTTTAGACGATAAACTTTGAAAATATTTTTTCTTTTAAACTTAATCCCGAGTCGCCCATCACATAAAATGAAACAGATAAAATGATTTTCAAGGTAAAAAAATCAACTAATTCCTACATACTAGATAGTACATTCAAATATGCTGAATGTTTTTTAAAAATTCATCCAATTTTTTGTGAAACTAATCTCAACCAATCAGTATTTTCAAAAATCAGAAATTAGGATGACAGTTTTATTTATTAATCTTTGAAAAGCATGTTTTGGAAAAGAAATACAGCAATTGACTAGTTTAACCAATTTGAAACTTTTGAAAGCAATAAAAGTCGTATAAAGATGAAATAATATTAAGCATTTTGAGTTGTCTCAACAATCATATAAATTGTGACGGATACGGCATATTCCTTAAAAATATGATTTAACTTTAAAACACATTCAGTAAAATAATTAATATTATTGATGTAATATACCAGTTATAGACTTAAAGTAAATTACCTACCATATTTTGTAGATTATCAAAAGCCATTATTGATATAAATAATTAAAACGCAATTTCATTCTTTATTAAACTATTTTACATATTGGAACTTCTCAAATTATTATGACTACGAGGAGTCTCTCTCACTCTCTCTTACTTTGCATTTATATTTTGGGAAAAATGAAAATTGGTTGTCACGAAGTCTGCGTTTGAGGGCTGGGGCAAACTACTATATATAATCCCAACGGAAACATGAACTAATTCACCTTTCTTCTTCTTCTTCTTCTTTCTCCTCCTCGAATCGCTCACACATTTCCCCTCTCTCTTTTTCTTCTGTTAAAATAAAACATTCTCTCCATTTTTTTAGGGGGAAATTGTTTGGATCCGTTCCGTTTACTCAAAGAGAATCATCAATGGCACCTCCTCAACAGAAGAATGTCGGAATCCTCGCCATGGAAATTTACTTCCCTCCCACTTGCATTCAGCAGGTAATCAATCTCCTTTATACTTGCAGACACAACATATACGATTTGGATTTTATGAATCTGTTTCAATATCGTAATTTCGCTTTAATTTTAATTGAGAGAGAAATGAAATACGATCGGAAATATAGATTTCTACGCCTTTTTAGTTTTATGATTAGGAGTCCTGCAGTTCATAAAAAAGTTGTCTTTTATGTTTATTTATTGAAAAGAAATTTACTGCTGGTGATTTTACTTTTTCGATGTGGAGAAAATTTTAAAGAGGAACGACTGGGAAAATACATGCGATCTTCTGATTTATAAGTTTGAAGCTTTTTCTCATTTTTAAATGAAGCGTTGCTGTTTTATTATACAGAGAGAGTCTCCTGCTTCCCTGTTATACCGAGAAACTACAAAGTTTAGAAAGAAAGAACTTTTGAATCTTGTGGTCTCAAAATAAGCCATATACATTTGGTGGCTATAAATCATTTCATTAAGGGTAACTTTAAAGTTAAATTGCTTCCAAATATAAAAAAGTATCATTCTTTTTTGGACAGAGTAACTATTCGTCATGCTTAAGATGATTCTATCAAAAGAATGTGATTTTATAGTCTGCTTAAGAGCTCATTGTTATGATCTATAGCTTGCAAGCATAGATATTAATGCATGTAATTGATTTTGAGTGCACTCTTTTCGAAACTTCCTAATATGCTCATGTGGTAGCTATGTATATCCTCTATAATCATTTTGCTCTACTCTGGTCAATTTAGTTGTAATTCTAAATTCGTTATATTTTACGGGAAATTAGAAGTTCTCAACTAAATCTTAATACCTATACAGTCCTCTGCATTCATCGATCTGTGGTGCTTTGCTAAGTTCATATTAACTCCAACAGATTGTTGGTTTTTTCCTTATAACTTCTCCCCCCTGTAATTTTAGGTCTATCTCACCTGTTTTAGCACTTTCAGTAGTTAGCGCACCTTCAATCTATGTTGCATTTTGCCCCCATAGAGCTCTTTTCAAATATTATTAGTGTAATTAACACTCGATTACAGTTATCAGTTTATGAGTAAGTTAAATCAGCTAGTAAAAGTTGTAGGGAGTTAGTTTTAGATTTCTGCTAAATTCTTGTGCCTATTAACTATGTTTAGGAAGTATTGGAAGCTCATGATGGAGCAAGCAAAGGGAAATACACAATTGGTCTTGGACAAGATTGTATGGGCTTTTGCACTGAGGTTGAAGATGTTATATCAATGAGGTATTGCCTCCATTGCTTTTGATTATTGTTCACTGGCTTTAGAAGCTCATAATGCAAAATTGCTCTGTTGTTTGAAGTTGTCAGTAAATTATCTGGTTATTCTCTATTTTAAAGTAGTTTGTTCACTTAACGTAACTGAATGAGAAAGCAATTTGATCTTGGTGTCACATAATTATTCTTATTATATTGTTTGTCTTCAGTTTGACAGCTGTTACTTCCCTTCTGGAGAAGTATGCTGTTGATCCAAAGCAAGTAGGTAGACTGGAAGTTGGAAGTGAGACTGTTATCGATAAAAGCAAATCCATCAAGACGTTCCTGATGCAAATATTTGAGGTAATTCTTTAAGTTCCTAGTGAGCATCGGTTTAGTAAATTGAATGACCTCGTCTTTCCCATTTTATGGTATGGTGCAGTTCACGCTGTGTCTCATCTCCTAATTCTGTGATATAGTATAAAAATGACCTCCGCTGACCGTAGTAAATGAAAACTTAATTATTTGTATGTCCTCAGTTACTGCACCAGCACAAAGATGCCCAGCCAAAGAGACATGATATTTCTCAATTCACTTAATGCTGCATGAAGTATGTTTTAATCTTATTTTAGGGGCCAACTCTGCTTATTCCATGCAGCTCTTTTCTAATCCATAATGAGTTTCCTTACTTTTCAACCACTGTTCTTTGTGAAACTGTCTTGATTGTTCGGTAGCATCAGCTATGTTGTTTGGCTTTCTTAAATTCTACTTCACCTATTAAAGCTTTATGTTTTAGTATCTCATAATTTAATTGTAATGTGTCTGGTTTCCTGGCCATGTGAAACATGCAGAAATGTGGGAATACTGACATTGAAGGAGTTGACTCAACTAATGCATGCTATGGTGGAACTGCTGCATTGTTCAACTGTGTGAATTGGGTGGAGAGCTCTTCATGGGATGGACGTTATGGACTTGTTGTATGCACAGATAGTGCGGTAATGATCATCACCTATAAACATTCTATATTTTCTCTGTTGTCTAATAGACTTTGATCCTGTTTGTGTTTCTTAAGCCGAGGGTCTATCGGATACAACCTCTCTACCCTCACAAGGTAGGGGTAAGGCATGCGTACACACTACCCTCCCCAGACCCCACTTGTGGGATTACACTGGGTTTGTTGTTGTTGTTGTCTAATAGACTTTGAATTTACATTCTTTATTTGGCATGTAGCTAGAAATAGACTGGGACCTCTAAGTTGCAATTATATGGTTATATTGAATCATCTTCCGTGGCTATACCTGTAAAATTTATGTAATGTTCTTCCTTAAGATGAATCCTATTCACTTATTGGATGTTTTTTTATAGGTCTATGCTGAAGGACCTGCTAGGCCAACTGGAGGAGCTGCTGCCATTGCTATGCTAATTGGGCCTGATGCCCCTATTGTTTTTGAAAGCAAGATTAGGGCTAGCCATATGGCTCATGTCTACGATTTTTACAAGCCTATACTAGACAGTGAATATCCAGTAATTCCCTCTAATCCTTGCAAGTCTGATTAATTATCTGTTTTCACAGGCATGCTTTGCGATTTTTTTTTCAATTTAGTCTCACATGGCCTTAAAATTATTTTTGAGGTGGAAAAACACTCATTCTTACGATAAATTTCTTCTGTACTTCTTTTTGTCAATTGAATCTCAAGTGGCTTCTAAACCATTCTTTTGGGTGGAAAAGCACTCGTTTTTTTAAAAATAAATTTCCTTTCTATTTCTTTTTACATGTTCGAGCAATATCATTTGCTAGTTTTAGCTTTGTGCCTCTTTCTTTTCTTGCTTTCCTTATTTCTTTCATAAGTTTCTAGTTCATCTGGTAATTCTAAGTAATTCTCTAATGTTTCTTTAAAAGCTGTACCTTACAGATTCTAAATAGAAAGATGGTTGACTTGGTTAACACTGGAAAAAGTAGGATTGATGAGAAATTTGTATAAAACCTTCTTTTATGTCTCTTTTTTGTTCACCCTCTGAGGTGTGATGAAAATTGTTGACTGCAGGTGGTTGATGGCAAGCTTTCACAAACTTGTTACCTCATGGCACTTGATGCTTGCTACAAGAGCTTATGCAATAAGTAAGCTGCTCGGTGGACACATTCTCCTATTTGGAAGTCAATCTCTTGATTATCTTGTATTGATTGCTTTGCTGTGTTTCATATTCTAGATATGAGAAATTGGAAGGCAAGCAGTTTTCGATTGCTGATGCAGCCTACTTTGTGTTCCATTCACCCTACAACAAGGTAGTTTATAGAGTCTATTGTGGATTGATGACTTTATTTGTTTCTTTTCTATCTGAAATTTTATTGACACTTGAATGTTTTGTATAAATCCTGCAGCTTGTACAAAAGAGCTTTGCTCGGTTGCTATTCAATGACTTTTTGAGGAATGCTTGGTGGGTTGCAAGTTTCTCTTTCAGAGATTTTTTTTTTATCATCTAAAAGGAATTTTGTTGACTAAGAACTTTTGGTTTCCATTTTCAGCTCAATCGATGAATCTGCCAAAGAAAAGCTTGCACCATTTTCGTCTCTAAGTGGTGATGAAAGCTACCAAAGCCGTGATCTTGAGAAGGTTCACTCTTTAAATTTACACTCTTTCTTCCTCGAAAGACATTCTCGTTCATTTTCTACTGACCTGAAATATCTTTTTTTTTTTAAAATTGCTCTCAGATCTACGTGCATTGTGATTGGAACTAACAACGGATTTTTTTGTCCATGTACAGGCATCTCAGCAAGTTGCAAAACAATTTTACGATGAGAAGGTGCAACCTACCACATTAATACCAAAACAAGTTGGTAACATGTACACTGCTTCTCTGTATGCGGCTTTTGCATCACTCCTTCACAATAAGCACAACACATTGGTAATCAGGAGTTACTTTTCCCCTTTTGGTCCTTTTGTTTCTTAAGTACTATTATCAACCTACTTGTTCTAGTTTCTGAATGATTTTGTTACCTCAGGCTGGACAGCGGGTAATGTTGTTCTCCTATGGTAGTGGATCAACTGCAACAATGTTCTCACTCAAGCTTAATGAAGGTCAACATCCTTTTAGCTTGTCAAACATTGCAAGCGCGATGAATGTTGCAGAGAAGTTGAAATCAAGACACGAGGTATGTGCTATTTTCATCTATATATAAATATGCAGACTTTGACATTGTTACTAACTCTACCGAAGCTAGAAGACCAAGAAGTTGATACATCTGTAGCTTGCAAATCTTTTTCATATCTATGTCTATCTTTCAACATAACCATCCTTGACATCGATCTTATATGACAGTTGGCTCCTGAAAAATTCGTCCAAATAATGCAACTAATGGAGCACAGATATGGGGCCAAGGACTTTGTGACAAGCAAAGACTGTAGCCTTCTAGCTCCAGGAACTTACTACCTCACAGAGGTTGATTCCAAGTACAGAAGATTCTATGCCAAGAAAGCTACTGAGAATGGACTGGTGAATGGTCACTGAAGATAGTCCCAGTACCCAAGTGTAACGCCACAACTTTGCTTGTGCTCTTTTAGTTGTAGCATAGGGAATAATGTCCTAGTAAAGTTGTTTCTATTTATATAGGGAATAGTGTCTTTTGTTGATTACTTTTAATGCTTTTCTTTTTGTATTTCATTTTTTTTCCAATCAAAGTTTAAACTAGTTCGATGTTTATTGTGTCTGTCTTGGAGATAATTGTAGATGATTGACAAATCATCAATGTAATCTTGATTGAAATTCATTGAGCAGATTTTCTGACCTCTGCACTCATAATCTTATTTGTTTGTGAACTTCTAATATATAATAAAAGTAGGTACACCCTCATGTTGTAGTAGTCAGCATTTTCAATGTAAATAGGAAAATTATATTACAAGATTTTTCGCAAGCAGCAGTAAGAAATTCTTAGCATTGAACATGAAGCACAGGTGACTGTATGGGTTGTCACATGGGTGATTTATGTCACTCGGATTCTGCTCGAGGTTCACCTCCGTGCGGCTGTCAAGCCCAGCCTTGACTTAAGCCTTTTCAACACTTAGTTTTATTTTTAGGACGTTTGAGACTTAGATAAATTTAGGCAGCAAAATGAAGTAAAAGCCACACACGAAAATTACAGGAATTTCTCCCCAACTTGTATTAAAATATGAATACAAAAACACAATAAGCCAACCCTATGGCCAAGAACAAAGAACACACTTTTAGCCCCAACTGATGGGCAAACATGTTAAGACAACTACAAAAACGTGCCCACACTTTTAGCCCACGATCAGCCATGTCTTGGATATGGTTTGTAACCACCAACTGCCTCCCATGTGCCTTGCACACGTTTTTGCAACTGCTGCCTGTGCACTGCATGTGCCTATTTTGCTCAACTGCTGCGTGCTCAAGACTGGCATTGCGCCCAGCCTTGCCCTTTGACACTACTCTGCACCAATGTCATGGCCACAACTTGCCGCCCACTGACTTAGCCACGCACGCTCATTGCCAAAGCTGCCCGCTTATGTCAAGTCGTCCCCAACTTGGTCAAATCTGCCCGCATCAATTGTCATTGCTTGTCCTCCATTGCGTTCAAGGTGCGTTTGTCAACCCCGCATAGTCCGTCATGCCGAGCTGCCCGTCATGATGTTGCTCCATTTTTCAGGTTGTGTGCCAAGGCCATCATGAAAATCCTTGTCACAACCCTCACCCGCCGAGGAACTTTGCCAAGGGGCTAACAAACCACCCCCACCCGAAGAATTTGTCATCCTCGACGAAGCAGTTTTCGCATTTTTCAGCACCACCATAGGCCCCAAATATGCTGCCTCATACTCATGTTCTTCCTCGTTCGGCTCATCTTCACCCTTTTCTCAGCAAACAAAGTAGAAAGCCGTTCAAGTTTTGGACAGTCCCTCGCCATGTGTGGTCCTTTGCAAATAAAACAGCCATCAAACTTGCTGTTTTGTCCTTTGTTTGTCGAAGGTCCAGCACATTGCTTTTCCTTTCCATTGCCATTGCCCTCAACAGCATTACCCTTGTCGTTTCCGCTTTTCCTCCACTCTTTTGCCTTGTCCTTGTTCCCGTTTTTGGACTTTGAAGTAGTAGAGAAATCAGAACCATCTTGTCCCAGCCGGAAATCACCCAACGCATCCGCAACAGTGATGGCACTAGGAAGGTCTTTCACGTTCTGCCTTCGCAATTCCATCTGCGCCCACGACTGCAACCCATAAAGGAAATTGTGCAGCTTGTCTTCCTCAGACATGTTGCTTATATCCAGCATGTTTCAACTTCTTCAAACGATCTCTAGCAATCCAGCCCGCAGTGCTAGGAAAGATTTGATCCTTCAACTCTTTCTCAGCCCTTCCCAAGAGTCAATCATCGGCCTACCAGCACTTACATCATCTGCCACGCGCGTCTGCCACCAAAGCTTTGCATCGTCCACCAAGTACATAGTCGTAATGGTGACCTTGTCCTCATCTCGCACATGGGCAGCCTGAAACTACTGCTCCATATCCCACAGGAAATTTTCGAGTTTCTTGGCACTCCTTGCCCCATTAAACTCTTTAGGCTCCGGAATTTTGACCTTGGTACGATCTTCCCCACGCTGTGCTTCATCATTGCCAACAGCATGACGTAGCAACACATTTTCCGCTTTCAGATCTATGCACTCTTGGTTCAGCCTGTTCATCTTGGCCTCAAGATAGGCGAGACGAGTCACAATGGTCAGAAATTGATCCCCATCAACAGTTCCGACGAGTGCCTCCAATGCAGTAACTTTTTCCCTCAGTTCTGCGTTGCCACCAGCCATCTTTCATGAGATTAAACCAACGAACGTCGTGTCTTTGACCCGATCCAGCCACGCTCTGATACCAGTTGTCACATGGGTGATTTATGTCACTCGAATTTTGCCCGAGGTTCACCTCCGTGCGGCAGTCAAGCCCAGCCTTGACTTAAGCCTTTTCAACACTTAGTTTTATTTTTAGGACGTTTGAGACTTAGACCATCATTGATGGATGTTGCACATGACACGATCAATTCGACTCAAGGTCCGGCGCAGGGAACAGTAGCATGGGGGGACGTCTAATCCTTTTGCCGCCGCAAGGCTGGCTAATCGTACGCAGCAGGCTCGAATACCCCTGGTTCTGGAAGGCACTCTTTGAGCATGCTGACAGAATGATTGACACTCACATCTCTCTCATTTCCAGATAAATTTAGGCAGCAAAATGAATTAAAAGGCACACACGAAAATTATAGGAATTTCTCTCCAACTTGTATTAAAATGTGAATACAAGAACACAATAAGCCAACCCTATGGCCAAGAACAAAGAACACCCTAGTTCCCTGCCCCAAAAACGTTTTCCTTCCCTTAGGAATACACTTAGACGAAATTGGCTAACACTTGCCACAAGACTATGTTTTTCTGCCTTGTTTAGGACAGCCTATGCACATATTTATAAGGCAAGATTTAAACAATCAGTTGACAAGCCCCAACTTATGGGCAAACATGTTAAGACAACTACAAAAACGTGCTCACACTTTTAGCCCATGATCAGCCATGTCTTGGATATGGTTTGTAACCACCAACTGCCTCCCATGTGCCTTGCACACGTTTTGCAACTGCTGCCTGTGCATTGCATGTGCCTGTTTTGCTCAGCTGGTGCCCAAGACTGGCATTGCGCCCAGCCTTGCCCTTTGACACTGCTCTGCACCAATGTCACGGCCACAGCTTGCCGCCCACTGACTTAGCCGCACACGCTCATTGCCAAAGCTGCCCGGTTATGTCAAGTCGTCCCCAACTTGGTCAAATCTGCCCGCATCAATTGTCATTGCTTGTCCCCCATTGCCTTGCCTTGCCTTGCCATGTCTTTGCCCCTGCTTGACATGCCTTTGCCTTGCCATTGTTATGCCAACCCGCACGTCCAAGTGAAATGCGCCTTGCTTCCATTCAAGGTGCGTTTGTCAACCCCGCATAGTCCGTCATACCGAGCTGCCCGTCATGATGTTGCTCCATTTTTCAGGTTGTGTGCCAAGGCCATCATGAAAATCCTTGTCACAGCCCACACCTACCGAGGAACTTTGTCAAGGGGCTAACACGGGTCGTATCTGGTCGAGAGAAGTTGGAAGCAAATATATCGATAGATAAGAAAAGTCCATTTATGTTTAGCAAATGACTCTCTTTTTATTTCTTTTGGAATTTATGGACTTCTAAGATCACGTCTAATCTTGGGCAAGTTGAAAATCTTATAAGAAAAAGTTAGACCACGGGCTAAAATTATTTCAAACGTTAGACCTAAGTATGAGCAAACTAAAAAAGTATGAGCAAATACTAGAATCTGAGTCTAACGTTTTCTGGACAAGGCCTATATTTCCACAACTTTATAAAATAGAGACAAAAGGAACATTTACATAAATGGGGTATTATTACTTGTAGCCCGCGCAAGAAACTATTTACATTTGGTAGCCGAAAAAGTGTATAAAATTTGTATAATTTTAGTATATAACATACAGAATAAAAATATATTATTTTTTTTGCTATTATTTTGAAAACGGATATCCAGTGTCAGTTTCCCTACGTAAATCAACCATCATCCACTCAAGCAATTGTTTTGGGCCCAAAAACTTGAAGGCCCTAAATGTATATGTTAATACCCAAGTCCAAAAGTTGACTGACCAAAGTACCCCTCTAAAATATATAAATAAATATATTACTTTAGAAACCAAGTTAAATTAGTTAATCTATACTATATTAAAAGCACGAAGACCTCACTACAAGAAAAGTGCCATTTACATGGGGATTTTTTTTAGGGATTATAATGTAAAATTCGTAGGTAAAATATTTACCTGAGGATTTTCATGCAAACGGGAATCCGCAGGAATAAAGATCATGGGTAACTATTACCTGCGAATTTTAAATTCCCCAGGTATATTACCTGGGAATAAATTGGCCGCAGGTGCATTACCTGGGAATGTTAAATCCCTACGTAAGTTACTTGCGGACTTTTCCGCAAGAAATACCAAAATTCGTAAGTAAATTTTGGTAAAAAATTGTGAAAGAAAGGAGTTTTCCTAGGGATTTTCATGGCAAATTTTCGCATGTAATTTCGCAGCAAAACCTCCAAGTAAATTTGCAGGAAATATTCAATAAACATTTCGTGAAAAAAGGGAATTTCGTGGGAATTTGACATGATAATTTCGCAGGAGAATTCCTAACAAAATCCCCATGTACTGTATATTTGCAGGTAAATTCCCAACAAAAGATTAATCTGCTTCAGGGCACTTCCCAATGAAAATCCACAAGTAACTTGTACATTTTTCAAAAGCAAATTTATTAATATTTAGTCCCAAATTATATTCCACACAATTCAATGGACATATGATATTCATTCTTTTTTTTTTTCAAACAAACAACTCTGCACAAATCTGAAGTAATATATTGCCAAAATATGATCCATAAATTAATAATTAATAATGCATAATTCTTAAATGAACAATAATTAAAAGTCTAAACTGTAAATCTTAAATAGTACTACCGAGTATCTCAATCCTAATCATACTTAGTATCTCAATCATAATCTTACTCATCTACCGAGTTGTTGTTATCATCATTATCACTTTGTGAATCTTGATTGTCTTCCGAAGATGATGGTTGTGCATTCGAAGATGATGCCGAGTAACCCACATGCTTTACCAGTGCTGCTAATTTCTCATTTGTGTTACCTAACTCCTTCCTCATTTTTTTGTTTTGGCGTCTCATCTTTTTATTTTGGCGCCTCATCTCTTCATTTTGGCGATGTTCTTCTTCCAACTGATTATATAACTCAGCATTTAACGCATGACCTTGCGTTGTAATCCGATCATCAACTTCTTCCGACACATCAGATGTTGTTTGCTTAGGCACTTTTACAGATCGACCCAATGAGCCAAGACCTGCAACTCTTCCTTTTTTCTTTCCACCAACTGATAGCACCCAAATATCCATTTCACTTAATTGAGAAAGCTCGCTAGTTGAATTTGTTTCTCCATCAACAGATGCACTTTGGGAAGCTAATAATTCTTCTTTCTTTTTTTCAAAATTAATGTGCACAAAAGCATTGAAACAAATATTAGTGATTTTGCATTAAAACAAATATTAATAATTTTGACAACTGTTAGCACTTAAGCATATCTTTCCCTGGCATTTTAATTGGACTAGAGAATACTAAAAAAATGGAGCAAAGACTCCACACAAGTAATCAGATATTTACATGAATTAAACCAAAAAGGGTACTTAAGAATAGAGTTCAATATATAAGTTTTTCGGGATTAACTAATATAGGCTGACGAGTATAAAAATATATCTACACTATCAAGTCACTTAAAAGGCAATTACATGCCTAAGTATATTAAATTCATTAAAAATAGACAGCTCCTAGCTACAAATAAATCCACTGTTCATATGAACACAGAGGTTGTCAATTACTTGTGTAATGTCTAATTTCTTGTGTAGATGGGACATGTAATTCTGGCAAGACATAATTACATAGAGCAAGCTTGTGCATAAGTTTGTTGGACTACTAATTTCTTTGCTCTTCTTGAAACAACCAATTTATTTCTCAACTTAATAGAGTAACGACAGTTACATAATTTCAACACACACACACACATATATATA
>NW_017670364.1:643390-658341 GCF_001879085.1 Nicotiana attenuata | reverse complement strand
ATGTATGTATGTATGTATGTATGTATGTTGTAGAATGAAGACTTACATAAGCAGCTTCAGCTTTCTCATTTACCCAACTTTTATCTTTCTCCTTTCGATGAGTGCGAAAATAAAATTCTGGAAATGAAGGATCTTTTCCAGTAGCTTCCTTCTGTAATTAAAGAAAGATGTGTATGCTATCAACATTTATATGATCCATTTACTAGAACGAAAAAATTAAAATGGAACTACTTATTACCAATCTCTTCCAAATTACGCGATGAGGTATACAACCGCCTGTATGAACCGAGACACCTGCATTTGCATCGCGATTCTTTTTGTTTTGTTCCGACTTTAACTTAAATTGAGAAGACTCCCAATGCTCCTTCATCTCCTTGAATACGGCATCACCCATCCAATTTGGCTTCACAGACAAGTCCTTTCTAACATCTTGGAAAAATTGGGTCATTCTTGAAGATGCCCTTTACTCAAAATTGTGTCGTATAACATCATTATAGTGAGGGAGCCATCTAAATTTTTTCTGTAGCATTTTATAACACAGCACATATCAAAATAAAATGTGAATCAGTCTTATAAACTTACACACCAACTTTTGAACATGAATCATATTATAAACATCCTTACCTTGAATTCTTCAAACCACATATCCCGAGTAGGTTGTGGGAATTTCTTCCAAGAAGGTTTAGCCAGCTCAAATTTACTATGAATGCAACTAGCAATGCCTTCAATAACTGGCTTATGAGGATCAAACCTACATAAAAATGCAGTAGCTATCAATCATTTATAAATTAACAAGGTAGTTTCACTCATCATTCCATTCAATCGATTCCCATCAATTAATCACATCAAATCTATCAAAACCATTCTCTGTAAATCGTTAAATTTATACTATTACAAGGCTCGAACACTTGACGAGTTTACTACCACTTCAAGCTAGAAAACTGAGTACTGAAATTTCTAAATGGTGTTGGCCTCTACTTATATTGGCATTTGGGGGGGGGGGGGGAGATGATCTCCCCAAACCAACACACGTCAGCAGTTAAACAAGATGATCTCCCCAAATAAAGAGGAAGGAACAGTTAAACAAGATAAAAGAAGATCTCCAGAAAAATTTGGAAGGTCATTGACTCATTTGTTGCATATAACTAACATCACTAAACTAGATTTTAGGTGTCATGAAAGACTGAAAATATCTTCTATTACATAAGTTTGGTAGCTGAAATGTAATACAAACTTTTGCCCTACTTTGTGATAATCAACAATTTCAGTGGCCATGCATCCCTAAAATATTTCACATAGTCGAAAGTAAAGCGATAATATTCAAAAAATTTGTGAAATTAATCCCTTCAGCTTGATTATTGAAGTGGGAACTTGGGGCAGCTTGCTGTTTATACATAGCAAAAGAAGCCACATAGAGTGGGATAGACATAATAGTTCACTAGTTTTTATCTGGCGACTAATTTCAAAGGGCCGCCAATTCTGAAAGGCAAAAAGAATTATAAAGGAGTAATCAAGTTACACAAATACAAATCTTTGATAATGGCTCAATAAATGAACACATTGTCAAGACATCATAATGATTAGTGTTTTTCTGAAAGATTACCAAAAAAAAGAGTTGCAAGTCCTCAATCCAATCACATAATTTACAAGAAGCAGACTCACCTTTAAGCTAAACCAGAAACAAGAGAACTCATTTCTTTTCAGGAGATTCATGAAAATAGCCTACTAACTTAGTTGATCACTGTCCATTACTGTTGCTAACAGCTAAGTATTCAATTTCCTCAGAACAACTTTAGCAATCTTTCATGGGCTACAACTGATATCAGTTACCTCAGCAAGAACTATAAAATTTGCACTACTCACAACAGAGAAATAACAACTGTTCACAAAAAAAAATCTTTAGTTTGTTTCTTAATGTCCAAGTACAAAATGTTACTCATTAATTCATGAGGTTTAGAACAAAAAAAGGTTAAACAATTAGAAACAGATTCTTTCTAAAAAGCAACAGATTCTTTGTGACATCACTAAGATGATCAAATATAACTTTAGGATGGAAGAATTGCTTAGTTTTAGGACTTTGTTTTTTCTCTCTCTAGAATGAAAATTTCCTCTCAGTGAAAATTGACCATGGGAAGGAAATCGAAAGCTGGAGCAGGTGAGAAACAATGGCAGAACAACATCACTAATGGAGGAAAACAAAATGTACCACAATCTGCAGACGCGAAAAAAACAAAGAGTATAAATGTGCTACAAGGAATCATTCCGCTGGATCTAGCGAAGGGAACAATGGATCAAACACCAAATCAGTGCAAATTGACAAATAGAAGTGGGAACAGTAACATGCAAAGCAGTGGGAAGAGTTCATGGGCCAATATGGTTGAAGAAGAAGCAATGGCGGAAACAGAGGCAGGGGAAGTGCAAAAAACTGGTAACTCATGGAGTAAGGTAGTGGGGCCAATTCCTCAAACTGAAGGATTTGAATTGAGTAGTGTGGAATTGACACAGCAAAATGTGAAGATCACCATTGAAGACATCCAGGAAGAGGTCGAATACTGGAAAACAGCAGTGATCTGCTATGTCCTGGGATCTAATCCCCCACTAGCAGTCATGGAAGGATACTTCAAAAGAATCTGGGGAAACAGAGGTATTGATAAAGTTGTAGTAGTGAATAAAGGTGTGTTCCTCGTTAGATTTCAATCAGAAGAAGCCAAAAATAGAATAGTTGAGGAAGGAGTCCAAATGTTCGATAAAAAGCCAATAGTGATCAAGCCTTGGAAGCAGGATATTGATATGAAGAAGGAGACTATTGACAGGATTCCGATATGGATCAGACTCATTGGATTGGACATCAAATACTGGGGGAGGAGTGCCTTAACAAAAATCGCAGGCATGGTGGGGAAACCATTGAAGGCAGATAGTGCTACATCACAGAAGGAAAGGCTCACATTTGCTAGGATACTTGTTGAGGTATCAATTAACCAACAGTATCCTTCAATGATCATGTTTGAAAATGAATATGGGAAGATCATAGAGCAACAAGTAATGTATGAATGGAAACCAGTGCATTGTCCTACATGCAATAATTTTGGACATGAACAAGAAGACTGCATGAGAAATGTGAAGAAGGAGGCAGTAAAGGAGCAACCAAACCAAAAGCAAGATGAACAGAAAATGGAGGATAAGGGGGAGCAGAGTAAGGAGAGCACAGATAAAGCAGGAAATGAAAGAACAAAGAAAAGGAGATAGAGGTGATGGTGCAACAAAAGAAGAAAGGAAAAAGCAATACATTCATTAATGCAAGGGAGATGACTCTGTCACTAGGGAACTCTTATGCAGTATTAACAAAGAGCAGAGATGAAAATGCAGAAGGAAAGGGAAGTGAAGCAAGCTCATCTAGCCCTGGAGATAAGCAAGCTAGTAAGGGTCATGACACTGAAAAGGGTGGGGGCAACCCCCTACCTAATGGATAATATTGGATGCTGGAATGTAAGGGGCCTAAATAGGACAGCTAAGCAGAAAGAAGTCAACCTATTTCTGCACAATGTTAAGGCTGGACTATTTGAGATCCTGGAGACAAAGATTAAGAGAACAAAGGCTCAACAAGCCTCTCTTAATCTTTGTACTGGGTGGTCATTCAGTACAAATCTGCATAAGCATCCTAGGGGTAGGATTTGGTTGTTATGGAAACCTCACATCTATGAGGTTGATATAATAACAGTAACTGCACAAATAATTCACTGTCAAGTTAAGCATGGAGGAAGGAATGAGATGATGCACATAACTGTGGTGTATGGATTTGATGATCAGGCACTTAGAAGAAACCTATGGGAGGAGATAAGGAAACTCTATAGCCAAGTTCAAGGGCCATGGAGTGTAATGGGGGATTTCAACTGTGTACTACATAAGGAGGAAAGGATAGGGAGTCCTGTCACAGTAACTGAAATAAGGGACTTTAAGAGCTGTGTAGAGACTTGTGACCTACATGATCTAAAGTCCACTGGTGCTTATTTCACCTGGAATAACAAACAAGAAGGGGAGGATAAGGTAATGAGTAAGATAGATAGAGTACTAGTTAACAGTGACTGGGTAACAAATCTCCCTGCTTCAACAGTCCATTATATAGAAGAAGGGTTGTATGATCATTGTCCTGCAATTATCAGCTGGGAAAAAGGAGGGAACAAGAAAGAGAAGCAGTTCAAATACTTTAATATATGGAGTATGGCACCAGAATTCTCAGAGAAAGTAGAGGAAAGCTGGCAAGTAAAGATAACAGGTTGCAAGCAATACCAACTAGTGGGGAAGCTGAATAGACTAAAAAGAGTATTAGGGAAGATCAATAAGAACAGATTTAGTGAAGTGGAAAAGAAAGCAGACCAAGCAAAGCAGGAACTTACAGAATGTCAAGCTAGAATCCAGGCAAATCCTAGAGATCATGAGCTACATAAACATGAGAAGGAACTGGCAAGGGCATATAGCAGATGGGAAGAAGCTAGATATCGGTATCTAAGGCAGAAGAGTAAAATTCTTTGGGCAGAACAAGGGGATCATAACACAAGATACTTCCACAACAACATTAAGGCAAGGAGAAACAACAACAGAATCTTCTCTATAAAGGATGCTGATGGAGTTAATGTCACAGACATGGAAAAAGTTGCTACCACTTTCATAGAATTCTATACATCCCTACTAGGCACTAGTAAGGATGATAGATATCATGTGTGTAGACTACAGACCAATAGCTTGTTGCAATACAATATACAAGGTGATATCAAAAATGCTTTGCCAAAGACTAAAGAGGGTACTGCCTAAAATCATCTCTGAAAACCAAAGTGCCTTTGTAGAAGGGAGATCCATTGTTCAGAACATCCTAATATGTCAAGACTTAGTAAGACTCTATAACAGGAAGCACACTACAAAGAGCTGTCTTATAAAAATTGATCTTAAGAAGGCCTATGACTCTGTAGAATGAGGATTTGTGGAAGAAATGCTATATGCACTGAATTTCCCAAGTCAGTTCATAAGTTGGGTAATGAAGTGCATCACAACTACTCAATATACACTAGCAATCAATGGAGGCATGTATGGTTGCATAAAAGGTAAAAGGGGACTGGGACAAGGGGATCCAATATCCCCACTGCTGTTTGTGATATGTATGGATTATTTTACTCGTATCATGAGAATGGTGGCTATTCAAGAGTGGTTTGATTATCATACCAAATGTAAAGGGCTGCAGCTCAACTATCTATGCTTTGCAGATGATGTATTACTATTCTGCAAAGGGGAGTATCAAGCTATAGTTCTAATGTTGAGAGGACTACAAAGTTTCTCAAATGCATCAGGCCTAACTACAAATCCTGCTAAGTCTAATGTCTTCAGTGCAAATATGGATGATCAAAGTCTGCAGAATCTATGTGAACTAACAGGCTATAAGAGGGGATCACTACCATTTAGGTATCTTGAGGTACCTATCTCACCAAAGAAGCTGGCAGCAATGGATTGTGAAGTCCTGGTGGACAAGATGACAATGAAGATTAAAAGCTGGGGGTCAAGAAATTTATCATATGCAGGGAGAGTCCTCTTGGTGAATGCTGTCTTAATGCACATACATACATACTGGGCATCCATCTTTGTTCTGCCTAAGAAAGTGATCAAGAATATCATAGGGATATGTAGAAGTTTTCTATGGGATGGGAAAGTCTATTCAAACAAACCATCTCTTGTAGCATGGGACTTGGTTTGCAGATCAAAAAGGCAAGGAGGCTTGGGGGTGAAGGACACTGCAGTTTGGAATGAAGCAGCCATAGCAAAATATGTATAGAACATAACATCTAAAACTGACAATTTGTGGGTGAGATGGGTAAATCATATCTACTTAAAAGGAAGAGATTGGTGGCAATACAAGGTCCCTACAGATTGCAGCTGGTACTAGAGGAAAATCTGCTCCATAAGAGATAAATTTGCTGGAGGATACATACAAAATCACTGGCTAAAAGCTAATGGAGAGTATACTATTAAGAGTGGTTATGACTGGAAGAAAGGGACTAAGGAGGACTGGCCTTGGCGAGGATGGGTATGGAATAAATTGAACATGCCAAAACACAGTATAATTTGCTGGTTGGTGGCACATAACAGACTTATGATGAAAGAAAGGTTGAAAAGAATGGGCATCAGCCAAGACAGTCTTTGCGAGATATGTGGAACTGCAGAAGAAACAACTACTCACCTGTTCTTTGAATGTCCACTGGCGAGGAGATGCATACAAGACATACTGAGGTGGTTAAATATTGATATCAGAAACCTGGAGCTGCAAGGGCTGGGGAGAAGAATGACCAGGAATGTCAAAGGGAAAACATGTAGGGCTGTGATACTATCTGCACTAGCAACAATCGTGTATCACATATGGAAAGCAAGGAATTCAGCATTATGGGAGCACAAGGTGATACAACCTAGGCAGCTATACAAACAGATTAAGCAAGATTGCAAGCAAAGAGAAGTGGAAGCAATTAGAAGAAGCCATACGAGTAGTGAGAAAAAATGGATAGAAAACATTTATAGAGAAAATGTTTAGATTTGATGTAAATAAATGATAGGAAGGACAATTAGAGAGTAGCCTAATTGTATTTGATATGTATCTTGACAAGTGATATATAAAAGTTTTTTCGTTCGACCAAAAAAAAAGAAGAATTGCTTAGTTTTTGAATGCAGTAAAAAATGTGCACTTGGAATATGCATCGGGGCAAATTTTAACTATTGAAATTAATACATTGATTTTATATTCATAGATCGGGATTAGATTGACATGTATTTCATAGGATATAAATAAAATATGCATGTCGAGTTTTCGAGGGTCTATCGGAAACAACCTCTCTACCTTCACACGGCATGGGGAAGGTTGCGTACAAACTACCCTCCCAGACCCCACTTTTGAGATTACACTTGGTTTGTTATTGTTAAATGAAAGTATCAGTATCATAGTCAAAGAAATAACATGCAAAGATTACAATTTGAACTAAGTTGCACTTTCACTATGGTCTACAAGCAATCATACAAAACAAAAGTCAGTATTAATAACATATTATACCATATTAGAGCATCAAAGAACCAAAGCATGTGTACTAAATAATATACTTACCCATCTTCTTCAGGTACAATCCACATTCGATCATCATCATTGCCATTATCATTGCCATCGCCTACCGCACTACACGAGGTGGCTGGAGTCATATTGGCTTGTAAAGACATATGCGGTTGAGTGACTGTATTTATAGGTTGCGACTGATTAGATTTAGGCTGAGACCCAGTGTTATGAGGTTGGGGTCGATTGGCTCCAATACTAGATTGAGGCAGATTTACTTCAGGAGTAGGTTGAGGCAAGAAAGTATCATGTACATGAAGTAAACTAGTTTGAGATAGGAGGGATTATGATGGGATTACGCGAGGCATTTGAGCTGCTTGAGGCTCTATTGTGTGTGTCGTCCTTTTACGGAATTTTTCTCCTTTACCACTAGTTTGCCCAGCTTGTTTAGATCCTGTATTACCTGACATCTGGGGGAAGAAACAATAATGTTGATACAATCTTTAGTAAGCTGACAAATAACTAGGTTCATAACTTAAGAAGAAAAACATGATACATAACAGTAGACCAACATAATTAATTATTTAAGAGAACAATATATGCAAACATTAGATTACTTCAAGACCATAAAAGAAAATGAGATATCATTTACTGTAAATACCATCTTGGAGTTTAATCATGCGATAAAAAAATCAACATTTAGAAATAGTTATACAACCCCAAAAGAAGAACTGTCTACAAAGTGTGTGCCAAGACCTGGTGTCACAAGCTATAGGCAACTAGTAGAATATACAAAATAATAGATCTATCCTACTGTCTGAAACAGAATAGACAGCCAAAAGTATAAGGGAAACTCCATCAGCTGCTGATCGGCACAGGAAGGAAAAACAGCTCACCGTGGAAGTCTCGGACCAAGATCAGTAATGCGCACCGGTCTGATAGTCAGATGTACCTGCCTCAGAACCTGTACAATTAAGTACAGAAGCGTAGTATGAGTACATAAACAATATGTACCCAGTAAGTATCCTGTCTAATCTCGAAGAAGTAGAGACGAGAGGTCGACATGACACTTACTAGGGTCAAATAACATGATAGGTGATACACTAATCATGGATAGCAAAATAAATAACAGTTTATAGCATGAAGCAACAAGTCCTTAACTAGGTGATTTCACAGTTAGCCAACTACATTTCAAGGCATATAACAAGGTTCCATCCACAACAATATACCAGTCAACAAGCATACGCAAGCAGTGCCGAGGTCGTACGGTCCGATCCAACATAAAAATAAAGTGTGCACTGCCGGAGGGTCGAACGACGCGAACCATAGATGCATCTATTACCCCGCTCGCGAATCATACATGCGACGCGGTCAAATGTATTTAAACACATCAACAGGCAGATAAGATCAAACATCAGGAGAACAAGTACTCACAAAATATCAGTTTCTCCTTTTTAAGGCCAGAATATAGTGTTCCACTTATTAGATCCGCTTACCATATTCAACAAGATTAAAGAAGTCTCGAATTAATCATAGAGTCACAAGAACATCACATAAAGCATGCTTTAGNACCCGGAGTCTGATACACTGCAGCTGCATGCCCAGGAGCCTGAGCAGTATGGGTCTGTGCTCCCCCTCCTGCCTGTGATATAGCCGGATCCGCTAGAAATAAACCAGCCCGAGTCATAGTATCCATGAACCGCAGCATACGGCCCATGACCTCTTGGAAACCCGGTGTTGTCATGAAGTGTGCCGGGGTAGGCTCAGCTGAGGGCACCTCACCCTACTCCTCGGTGATAGGATCCCCTGCCGGATCCGCTGGTGGTGCTACTGGAACAACTCTGGGAAGCCCTCGTCCCCTACCTCGGGCCGGTGCCCCCCCCGGCCTCTGCCTCGGCCTCTAGCAACGGGGGGAGCAGCTCCTCCCGGGTCTGGAACATCGGTCGTGCGTGTCCTCACCATCCGTGAGAGAATAGAAGAGGAAAATTTAGTACACTAACCACTGCACGATAGGATTTGAAGAAAGAGTAGTTTCCTTACACCCTATAGCCTCTCGAAGATAAATACAGACGTCTCCGTACCGATCCGCAAGACTCTACTTGGTTTGCCCATGACTTGTGAGACCTACGTGAACCTAGTGCTCTGATACCATGTTGTCACGACCCAATTTCACCTCAAGTCGTGATGGCGCCCAACACCGTTGTCGGGCAAGCCAAAGCGGAAATATTAATAAAATTCTCATTTTACTTGCCAAAATAATTGGAACATTTTTCTTAAATAGGAGTTTAATCATGCGATAAAAAAAATCAACATTTAGAAATAGTTATACAACCCCAAAAGAAGAACTGTCTACTAAGTGTGTGCCAAGACCTGGTGTCACAAGCTATGAGCAACTAGTAGAATATACAAAATAATAGATCTATCCTACTGTCTGAAACAGAATAGACAGCCAAAAGTAGAAGGGAAACTCCATCAGTTGCTGATCGGCACAGGAAGGGAAAACAGCTCACCGTGGAAGTCTCGGACCAAGATCAGTGATGCGCACCGGTCTGATAGTCAGATGTACCTGCCTCAGAACATGTACAATTAAGTACAGAAGCGTAGTATGAGTACATAAACAATATGTACCCAGTAAGTATCCTGTCTAATCTCGAAGAAGTAGAGACGAGAGATCGACACGACAATTACTAGGGTCAAATAACATGATGGGTGATACACTAATCATGGATAGCAAAATAAATAACAGTTTATAGCATGAAGCAACAAGTCCTTAACTAGGTGATTTCACAGTTAGCCAACTACATTTCAAG
Organism: Nicotiana attenuata; assembly: GCF_001879085.1. Lineage (NCBI taxonomy): Eukaryota > Viridiplantae > Streptophyta > Magnoliopsida > Solanales > Solanaceae > Nicotiana > Nicotiana attenuata. Next base: position 648,456 of record NW_017670364.1, on the reverse strand, counting down.
GCATATAACAAGGTTCCATCCACAGCAATATACCAGTCAACAAGCATACGCAAGTAGTGCCGAGGTCGTACGGTCCGATCCAACATAAAAATAAAGTGTGCACTGCCGGAGGGTCGAACGACGCGAACCATAGATGCATCTATTACCCCGCTCGCGAATCATACATGCGACGCGGTCAAATGTATTTAAACACATCAACAGGCAGATAAGATCAAACATCAGGAGAACAAGTACTCACAAAATATCAGTTTCTCCTTTTTAAGGCCAGAATATAGTGTTCCACTTATTAGATCCGCTTACCATATTCAACAAGATTAAAGAAGTCTCGAATTAATCATAGAGTCACAAGAACATCACATAAAGCATGCTTTAGGGTCCTAAACTACCCGGACTTAAGCATAATATTAGCTACGCACGGGCCCTCGTCACCAAGTGCATACGTAGCCCCCGCATTTAATGACACATTATTCAATTATTATACCTATGGGGACAATTTCTTCTTACAAGGTTAGATAGGAGACTCACCTCGCTCCAAAACGTGCTTCCAATACCAAGAACGTGCTCAAACCCTCAATTTGGAGCCGAACGATCCCAAAACTAATTAAACGAGATAGGAACTAATAAATACAAGCTCAAGAGTTCTCTTTTTAATTATTAAAGTAATTTCCCGGCCTTAAACACATGTTTCCTAAAATCCGACCCTGGGCCCACGTGCCCGGATTTCAAAATTTTTCGAAGAAAGTTGTTCTCTATAACCTAAGGATCAATAATATATGATTACTACTTCATTCCATAATAAATTTCGTCGTAAAATCTAACTTTTATCAAAACCCTAGGTTTTGCTCAAAACCCATGATTTCACCTAAATCTTAGTGTGTTAATCTACCTAAGACACAAGTATTAAACTAGGAATAGGTAGAATAAACTTACCTCAAGTTGCTAAGTGGTAGGTCTCTCTCAAAAGCTCCGAAATCGCCAATGGAAGAGTGAAAAATGTCAAAAAATAACTTAGAACCCGTATTAAATGAAGCTCACTGCTTCAGCGATTTCCGCATCTGCGGTCAGGGGACCGCATCTGCGGTTCTGTTTCTGCGAGAAATAGGCCGCATCTGCGGAAAATGGGCCAAGCGGGCTGGGACCGCTTCTGCGGTCTTGAGGCCGCTTCTGCGCAGCCGCTTCTACGGCTTGGGAGCCGCTTCTACGATTTTGCGCCTGCCCTGCCCTGGGCCGCATATGTGGTAGGACTACCGCTTCTGCAGTCTCGCACCTGCAGCTGACCAACTGCAGGTGCGGTTATGACAAAAACCAGATGCTCCAGCCCTTTTCAATTTTTCCAATTTCACTCGAGCCTCGTCCGATTGACGCTCGGGGTTACCGGGCCCCGCCCAAACATACCGATAAGTCTGAAATCATGAAACGGACCTACTCGAACCTTCGGAACACTCGAAACAACGTTAAATCTAAGAATCACCCCCTAAAACGAATTGAATCAAACTTATGAACTTCAAGTTCTTAATTCTCCTCTAACGAGCCGAAACGCACTTAAACTACTTGGATTGACACCAAATTTTGCGGGCAAGTCTTAACTGATATATTGGACCTGTACTGGGCTCCGGAACCCACCTACGAGCTCGATACCAAGGTGATCACTCATTATTTAGTTTCTTTAAATACTTAGAATTTCCAATTTAACAATTTTCAACAAAAATTCATTACTCGGGCTAGGGACCTCGGAATTCGATTCCGGGCATACGCCCAGGTCCTATATTTTCCTACGGACCCTCCGGGACCGTCAAATCACGAGTCCGGGTCCGTTTACTAAAATGTTGACCGAAGTCAAACTTTGCCTTTTAAGAAAATCTTAAAGAATCAAGCGAGCCTATTTCAACCCAAACTCTTCCAAAATCCGAACCAACCATCCATGCGGGTCGTAAATCAGTTAGAGCAAGTGCGGGAAGTTTTATTTAGGGGAACGGGGTTCTAAAAAGCAAAACGTCCGGTCGGGCCGTTACATCCTCCATCTCCTAAATAAACGTTCGTCCTCAAACGGGCATAGAAAAGTACCTGAGGAGCTGAATAAATAAGGGTATCTACTCCGCATGTCCTCCTCGGACTCCCAGGTCGCCTCCTCGACTGGTTGGCCCCTCCACTGGACCTTTACCGCTGAAATCCTCTTGGATCTTAACTGGCGATCCTGTCTATCAATAATGGCAACTGGCTCCTCCTCGTAACTCAGGCTCTCATCCAACTGAATAGTACTGAAGTCTAACACATGGGACAAGTCGGCATAATACCTTCGAAGCATAGACACGTGAAAAACTGGGTGAACTCCCGATAAACTGGGGGGGGGGGGTAAGGCAAGCTCGTAAGCAACTTCCCCAACTCGCCTCAACACCTCAAATGGGCCAATGAATCTTGGGCTCAACTTGCCTTTCTTCCCGAATCTCATGACACCCTTCATCGGCGAGACTTTCAAGAGAACCTTCTCGCCGACCATGAATGATAGATCACGCGCCTTCTGATCCGCATAACTCTTCTGTCTGGACTGAGCTGTGCGAAGCCTTTCCTGAATCAAATTCACCTTATCCAAGGCATCTTTCACCAAGTCTGTGCCGTATAACTTAGCCTCACCAGGCTCAAACCACCCGATAGGAGAACGATATCGCCGCCCATACAAGGCCTCGAATGGAGCCATATCGATGCTGGACTGGTAGCTGTTGTAATAAGCAAACTCTGCCAAAGGCAAGAACTTATCCCACTGCCCTCCAAAGTCAATCACACATGCTCTAAGCATGCCCTCCAAGATCTGAACTGTCCGCTCCGACCGCCCGTCGGTCTGTGGATGAAATGCTATGCTAAGCTCCACGCGGGTCCCCAACTCACCCTGAACAGCTCTCCAGAAATGAGAAGTGAACTGAGGGCCTCTATCTGATATGATGGAAACAGGAACACCGTGCAACCGGACTATCTCCCGAATGTAAATCTGAGCCAACCTCTCTGAAGAGTAAGTAGTCACAATCGGAATGAAGTGTGACGACTTGGTCAACCTGTCCATAATGACCCACACTGCATCAAACTTCCGCAAGGTCCGGGGCAATCCCACTACGAAGTCCATAGTGATGCGCTCCCACTTCCACTCAGGAATGGGCATCTGCTGAAGTAGGCCGCCTGGCCTCAGGTGCTCATACTTGACCTGCTGGAAATTCAAACACTTCGCCACATACTCCACTATGTCCTTCTTCATCCGTCGCCACCAATAATGCTGCCTCAAGTCACGTGTATAGAATACCTCGAGCTATGTGCCTCTGCTAGAATCCTCTCCCTCAAGTCATCAACATTAGGAACACATAGGCGACCCTGGAGTCGCAGGACACCATCCTCGCCAATAGAAACCTCCTTGGCACTACCCTATAGCACCGTCTCTCTGAGAACTTCCAGATGCGGATCATCAAACTGCCGGGCCTTGATCTTCCCCAATAATGAGGACTGGGCAATAACACACGCAAGGACTCGGCTGGGCTCCAAAATATCCAGCCTCACAAGTCTGTTAGCCAAGGACTGAATGTCCAAAGCTAGTGGCCTCTCCTCCGCTGGAATAAATGCCAAACTACCCATACTCTCAGCTTTCTTGCTCAAGGCATCCGCGACCACATTTGCGTTGCCCGGATGATAAAGAATGGTAATGTCATAATCCTTCAGTGACTCAAGCCATCTGCGCTGCCTCAAATTAAGATCCCTCTGCTTGAACAGATGCTGCAAGCTGCGATTATCAGTATAAACCTCACATGACGCCTCATACAGGTAATGCCTCCATATCTTAAGAGCATGAACAATAGCCGCCAACTCCAGATCGTGCACATGATAATTTTTCTCATGAATCTTCAGCTGACGGGAGGCATAGGCAATAACTCGCCCCTCCTGCATCAATACACAACCCAAGCCAACACGTGAAGTGTCGCAATATACCGTATACATCCTTGAACCGGAAGGCAACACAAGAACTGGTGCTGTAGTCAAGGCTGTCTTGAGCTTTTGGAAGCTAGCCTAACAATCATCGGTCCAACGGAAAGGAGCACCCTTCTGGGTCAATCTGGTCAGAGGTGATGCAATAGATGAAAAGCCCTGCATGAATCGCCTATAATACCCTGCTAACCCCAGGAAACTCATGATCTCGGTCACCGAAGTGGGATGTGGCCAACTCTGAAGTGCCTCAATCTTCTTAGGATCCACCTTAATACCCTCTCCTGACACGATATGCCCCAAGAATGCCACTGACTCTAGCCAGAACTCACACTTGGAGAACTTAGCATACAGCTTCTGCTCTCGCAAGGTCTGAAGCACTACCCTCAAATGCTGCTCGTGCTCCCCCAGGCTACGGGAGTATATCAAGATGTCGTCAATGAAGACGATGACAAAGGAATCAATATAGGGCCTGAACACTCTGTTCATCAAGTCCATGAATGCTGCTGGGGCATTAGTCAAGCCGAAGGACATCACCAGAAACTCATAATGGCCATATCTCGTCCGAAATGCAGTCTTCGGAACATCCGAGTCCCGAATCTTCAGCTGGTGGTACCTTGACCTCAAGTCGATCTTAGAGAACACCCTAGCACCCTGCAACTGGTCGAACAAATCATCAATGCGCGGCAACGGGTACTTATTCTTGATGGTAACCTTGTTCAACTGGCGGTAGTCAATGCACATCCGCATAGTCCCATCCTTCTTCTTCACAAATAACACTGGCGCACCCCAAGGTGATACACTTGGCCTCACAAACCCCTTTGCTATCAACTCCTCAAGCTGCTCCTTCAACTCCTTCGGAGCCATGCGGTACGGTGGGATAGATATGTGCTGGGTACCTGGAGCGAATTCAATACAGAAATCAATATCACAATCCAGTGGCATGCCTGGAAGGTCAGAAGGGAACACATCAGCAAATTCCTGTTCTACTAGAACTTAATCAATCGTTGGACACTATGCGGTGGTATCCCAAACATATGCTAGATAAGCCAAACAACCCTTCTCGACCATATGTCGGGCCGTCAAAAAAGAGATAACCCGACTAG
>NW_017670364.1:640125-642724 GCF_001879085.1 Nicotiana attenuata | reverse complement strand
CACGCTAAGCATGCTTTCCAAATCTAGCACAAGTATAATTTCAAGTAGGATAAGGCAAGTAGGAAAGAAAGCTAAATATCAACATCTTAAGTGAAAACCGGATTTTCATCAATCGGCTCAAGTACGCGCTCGTCACCTCACGTACAAGGCACTCAATTATCAAGAAAACAATCCTAAGGGGAAAAGTCCCCCACACAAGGTTAGACAAGCCACTTACCTCGAACCGGCATGATATCAATAGAAACCACGCCTTTGCCACGAGTATCCGACTCCAAATGGCCCAAATCTATTCAATTCAATTACATATCGTAAATAATATTGCAAACAACTGATTCCGCTATTAAAATTAAAGCTAGGGCGCAAAAATAGATAAAATGACCAAAACGCCCCTCAAGCCAACATCTCGGAATCGGATAATTTTTCACATTTTTAGAACCCTCGTACTCTCACGAGTCTAACCATATAAAAATCTCCCAAATCGGAGGTCAAATGCCCACTCAGAACTCAATAGTCTAGCCAATGAAGTTTTACCCCAAATTATCCAATTTTTGGTCCAAAATTTGAATTCCCATGATGTATTTAACTATATAATGATGAAATATAACAAAAAGGGATCAAAGAAACGTTACCCAATGATTTTCTCCTCAAAACCCACTCAAAATCGCCTTCTCCCGAGCTCTCAATCGATTTTTCAAACTTATGAAATTAAACCCTCGAAATTGCTATTTCTGAACAGTGAATACCGCTTCTGCGATCTAGGGACCGCTTCTGCGGTCCCGCCTATGCGAAGCACTGGCCGCTTCTGCGGCTCCCTTTAAAAATCCCAGCTTCCGCTCCTGCGGTTCCCATCTCGCAGAAGCGGATTCGCTTCTGCGGAAATCCTACCGCTTCTGCGATTTCCTGGAGGGTGACCAAAAGTCGCTTCTGCGACGTCCAGGGCCGCTTCTGCGGTTCCCAGGCCGCAGAAGCGAAAATACCAGAAAGAAAAATACCAGCTGCTGCAACACTTAGAAATTTTCTCCGTTAACCACCCGAAATCATCCCGAGGCCCCCGGGACCTCAACCAAAAGCACCAATACCACCTAATACCTCATTCGAACTTGTACCAATCCTTAAAACACCTAAAACAACACCGGAAACCGATTTAATCAAAGATTCAAGCCTAAGAACTTCAAATTTCTTCCAAATACGATTTCGATCAAAAACCTAACCAAAACACGTCCGAATGACCTGAAATTTTGCACACACATCCCAAATGACATGACGGAGCTACTGCAACCTTCGGAATTCCATTCCGACCCTCGGATCAAAAACTCACTATCGGACCGGACTTCAAAAATACAAACTTCGGCATTTTAAGCCTAAATGAGCTACGGACTTCCAAAATACATTCCGAACACGCTCCCAACCCCGAAATCACCTAACGGAGCTAACGGAACCATCAGATTTCCAGTCTGAGGTCGTCTTCACAATGTTCCGACTACGGACCATTTTTCAACACTTAAGCTCTTATTTAGGGACTAAGTGTCCCAAAGCACTCCGAATCCTAACACCGAACGTCCCGGCAAACCAAAATAGCAGAAATGAACTTAGGGGAAGCAGTTAATGGGGGATCGGGGCGTAAATTCCAAAAACGACCGGCCGGGTCGTTTCATCCTCCTACACTTAAACATTCGTTCGTCCTAGAACGAGCATAAAGAACATACCTGAAATAGTGAAAAGATGAGGGTACTGGCTGCGCATATCCTGCTCGGTCTCCCAAGTCGCCTCCTCGGCCGGCTGACCCCGCCACTGAACCTTCACTGAAGCAATGTTCTTTGACCTCAACTTTCTGATCTGTCTGCCCAATATAGCCACTGGCTCCTCAATATAGGATAGATCCTTGTCCAATTGGACTGAACTGAAATCCAACACGTGCGACGGATCACCGTGATACCTCCGGAGCATCGAAACATGAAATACCGGGTGAACTCCGGCCAAACTGGGAGGTAAGGCAAGCTCGTAAGCAACCTCCCCAACTCGCCTCAAGATCTCAAAAGGGACAATAAATCTCGGACTCAACTTTCCTTTCTTCCCAAACCTCATAACGCCTTTCATAGGCGAGACCCGAAGCAGAACCCGCTCACCAACCATATATGAAACATCACGAACCTTCCTGTCCGCGTAACTCTTCTGTCTGGACTGGGCTGTACGGAGTCTATCCTGAATCGTCTTAACCTTCTCCAATGCATCCTATACTAACTCTGTGCCCAACAGCCTGGCCTCACCCGGCTCAAACCAACCCACCAGGGATCTACACCTCCTGCCATATAAAGCCTCATACGGCGCCATCTGAATGCTGGACTGATAACTATTGTTGTAAGCAAACTCCGCCAGTGGCAAGAAATGATCCCAAGACCCTCCAAACTCGATCACACACGCACGGACCATATCCTCAAGAACTGAATAGTGCGCTCGGACTGTCCGTCCATCTGGGGGTGGAATGCTGTGCTCAACTCCACCCGAGTACCTAACTCCTGCTGCACGGCTCTCCAGAACCGCGATGTAAACTGAGTACCTCTGTCCGAAATAATAGAAATTGGAATACCATGCAGACGGA
>NW_017670364.1:490849-495708 GCF_001879085.1 Nicotiana attenuata | reverse complement strand
ACCAATAATGCTGCTTCAGATCCTGATACATCTTCGCGGTGCCTGGGTGAATAGAATACCGAGAACTATGGGCCTCCGCTAAGATCAACTCTCGAATCCCATCGACATTGGGCACACAAACTTGCCCCTGCAATCTCAAAACACCATCATCATCTAAGGTCACCTTCGTGGCACCTCCACGCTGCACCGTGTCTCTCAGGACACACAAATGGGGACCATCAACCTGCCGATCACGGATACGCTCCAATAATGAAGAACGAGCAACCGTGCAAGCTAACACTCGGCTAGGCTCAAAGATATCCAACCTCACAAATCGATTGGCCAAAGCCTGAACATCCAAAGCAAGCGGTCTCTGGCTGACCGGAATATAAGCAAGACTACCCATGCTGGCAGACTTCCTACTCAATGCATCGGCCACCACATTGGCCTTCCCCGGGTGATACAAAATAGTAACATCATAATCTTTCAATAACTCCAACCACCTCCTCTGCCTCAAGTTCAACTCCTTCTGATAAGTACTGAAGACTCTTGTGATCAGTGTACACCTCACACGTCACACCATATAGGTAATGCCTCCAAATCTTCAAAGCATGAACAATGGCTGCCAACTCTAGATCATGAACCGGATAATTCTTCTCGTGGATCTTCAACTGCCTCGAAGCATAAGCAATGACTCTGCCATCCTGCATCAACACTGCACCGAGCCTATTACGGGAAGCATCACAATAAACTGTATAAGGCCCTGAGCCTATGGGCAAAACCAATATCGGTGCCGAAGTCAGAGCTGTCTTGAGCTTCTGAAAGCTCGCCTCACACTCATCTGACCATCTGAACTGGGCCCCCTTCTGGGTCAATCTGGTCATCGGGGCTGCAATAGATGAAAATCCCTCCACGAACCGACGGTAATAACCTGCTAACCCCAAGAAACTCCGAATCTCGGTAGCTGATGTTGGTCGAGGCCAGTTCTTGACTGCCTCAATCTTCTTCGGGTCCACCTGAATACCCTCTGCTGATACGACGTGACAAATGCAACCGAACTTAACCAGAACTCGCACTTCGAGAACTTAGCATATAACTGACTATTCTTCAGAGTCTGAAGAACCACTCTGAGGTGCTGCTCGTGCTCCTCCTGGCTGCGGGAGTACACCAAAATATCATCAATAAAGACTATCACGAACATGTCCAAATATGGCCTGAACACTCGGTTCATCAACTCCATGAATGCTGCTGGGGCATTGGTCAACCCAAACGACATGACCAGGAACTCATAATGCCCGTACCGAGTGCGGAATGCTGTCTTAGGGACATCAGACGCCCTAATCCTCAGCTGATGGTAGCCAGATCTCAAGTCTATCTTTGAAAACACCTTTTCACCCTGAAGCTGGTCAAACAAATCATCAATCCTCGGCAGTGGATACTTGTTCTTTATCGTCACTTTGTTCAATTGCCGGTAATCAATGCACATCCTCATCGAACCATCCTTTTTCTTCACAAATAACACCGGCGCACCCCAAGGAGAAACACTAGGTCTGATAAAACCCTTCTCTAGCAAATCCTGCAACTGGTCCTTTAACTCCTTCAACTCTGGCGGGGCCATGCGATACGGCGGGATAGAAATGGGTTGCGTGCCCGGAGCCAGATCAATACAGAAATCAATATCCCTGTCGGGCGGCATACCCGGCAGGTCTGAAGGGAAAACCTCGGGGAACTCCCGAACAATAGGAACAGAATCAATAGAAGGGACCTCTGCGCTGGAATCGCGAACATACGCCAGATAAGCTAAACACCCCTTCTCGACCATGCGTCGAGCCTTCACATATGAGATAACACTGCGAGTGGCATGACCTGGGGTCCCTCGCCACTCCAAACGGGGCAAATTTGGTAAAGCCAAGGTCACGGTCTTGGCGTGACAATCCAAGATGGCATGATACGGGGACAACCAATCCATCCCTAATATAACATCGAAATCCACCATGTCTAACAGCAATAGATCAACACGGGTCTCAAGACCCTCAAACACTACCACACAGGAACGATGAACTCGGTCGACCACTATAGAATCCCCCACCGGTGTAGATACATAAACAGGAATACCCAAAGCATCACTAGGCATAACCAGGTAGGGTGCAAAATAGGACGACACATATGAATACATAGACCTATGGTCAAATAGCACTGAAGCATCCCTATCACAGACCAGAATAGTACCTGTAATGACTGCATCTGAAGATTCAGCCTCTGGCCTGGCTGGAAGAGCATAACACCGGGGCTGGGCCCCACCTCCCTAAACCATATCTCTGGGACGATCGACTGCTGGCTGGCCTCTACCTCTGGCGGTCCGAGCTCCACCTCTATAATCTTTACCTCCACCTCTATGGCCTCTACCCCCGCCTCTAGCTGGCTGGGCGGCCTGTGGATCACCTGATGCCTGAATCATAGGACGAGGACCCTGGTGCCGAGAGCTGTCAGAAGCTCGAGGGCAATACCTGGAAATATGTCTCGTGTCGCCACACGTGTAACAAGCCCTCGGCTGCTGAGAATAACAGAGTGGTGGTGCACTGATAGGTGCTGATGGTGAACTGAAAAGCTGCTGGTCAGAAGACTGCGGCTGAGAGCCACGACCACCTGTAGTACCATGTGAGACCTGTAGGGCTGACTGAAAGGGCCTCGGAGGATGGCCTCTACCATAAGAATCCCCACCCCCAGACGAGGTACCACTGAATCTACCTGCATGACGGGGCCTCTTATCTGACCCATGACCACCTCCCCGTGCAAGAGCCATCTCAACTCTACGGGCCGCATTGGCCGCCTTCTGAAAAGAAATCTCACTCCCGGCTCCCATAGCCATTTGGAGACGGATCGGCTGAATCAACCCATCAATAAACCTCCTCACCCTCTCTCTCTCGGTGGGGAGTATAACAATAGCATGGCGTGCTAGATCAATGAACAGAGTCTCATACTGAGTGACTGTCATAGAGCCCTGCTGGAGGCGCTCGAACTGCGTGCGAAGAGCCTCTCGCTGAGTAACTGGGAGAAATTTCTCCAAAAATAACTCTGCAAACTGGTCCCAAGTCAATGATGGCGACCCTGCTGGTCTGGATAAACAATAGTCCCTCCACCAAGTCTTGGCGGATCCTGCTAGTCGAAAAGTGGCGAAGTCGACCCCATTGGTCTCCACAATACCCATAGTCCGAAGAATATCATGACAGCTAAATAAGAAATCCTGTGGATCCTCTGAAGAAGTACCGCTGAATGTGGTGGTGAAGAGCTTGGAGAACCTATCAAGCCTCCACAAAGCATCTGAGGACATAGCCGCTCCATCGCCGGTCTGAGTCACAATACCCGGCTGAACTGCCACAGCTGGATGAACCACCGGAACCTGAGCGTGGGGAGTTACCTACTCCGGAGTACGTGTAGCAGAAGTCTGAACCCCTCCTCCAGCCTGAGAAGTGGCTGGTGCTACTGGAAGCAAACCCGATCTAGTGACGCTCTCCACAAAGCCTACCAATCTGACCAGAGCGTCCTGAAGAACTGGGGTGGCTATGAACCCCTCTGGGACCTGAGCTGGGCCCACCGGAGCTGCTGGGGCTGGAACCTCTTCATCATAATCAGTATGAGGCTCCTTCTCTGGGACTGCTGCTCGGGGCTGAGCTCTGCCCCTGCCTCGGCCTCTGGCACGGCCTCGGCCTTGTCCTCTGCCCCTCGTAGGAGCTGCTGCTGGGGGCTCGGGCTGCTGCGCGGTAGAAGAGGAAGCACGTGTTCTCGCCATCTGCGAAAGAACAGAGTGGAAAGACAATCAGTATTTGAGAAACAGAATCGCACGACAAGAAAGAACAAAGTGAAATTTTCCTAACTCCGTAGCCTCTAGGGGATAAATACAGACGTCTCCGTACCGATCCCTCAGACTCTACTAAGTTTTTCCGTGAGCAGCGGGACCTATGTAACCTAGTGCTCTGATACCAACTTGTCACGATCCGGATTTCCCACCTTCGGGAGTCGTGATGGCGCCTACTAATAGGAGCTAGGAAAGCCAATTAATTTAATGCCTCTCTTGACAACATCACCAATATAAAGAAAGACGAGACAATTAATATAAAAGCGGAAGTCTAAAAACATAAATAACTGAAACCAAGTGCGGAAGCTCAAATACATCTATACCCAGATCTGGTGTCACTAACTCACGAACTTCTACAGAATGCTAAATACAAAGTCTGAATAAAAACACAGTACTATCTGATCCGATACAAAGGAAATCAAACGAAAAATAAGGATAAGAGAGACTCCGGGCCATGCGGACGTCAGCAAGGCTACCTCGGGAATCTCTGGACTGAAGTCAGCTCCCAATGCTCCTACTGCTGTCCAAAAGCTCCTGCTCCGGTACTGTGATCTGTGCAAAAAGATGCACAGAGTGTAGCATCAGCACAACCGACCCTATGTGCTGGTAAGTGCCTGGCCTAACCCCGGCGAAGTAGTGACGAGGCTAGACAGGACTACCAATTAACCTGTGCAGATATATATATATATATATATATATATATATAACAGCGGAAAGTAATAATTAAGACTGGGAGGGGAACATGCTTTTGGGGATAACAAATAAAATAGAACGATAGGAATAAATAAGGAAAACTACAACTAATCTTTTCTAACACAGAATACGTGGTCGGCGTGCCACACGATCCCATTTCATGATATATAAGTGGTCGGCGTGCCACACGATCCCATTTCATAATATATAAGTGGTCGGCATGCCACACGATTCCATTTCATAATATATAAGTGGTCGCGTGCCACACGATCCCATTTCATAATATATAAGTGGTCGGCGTGCCACATGATCCCATTTCATATTATATAAG
>NW_017670364.1:467995-490202 GCF_001879085.1 Nicotiana attenuata | reverse complement strand
GGTCAAAACCCGAGGTTCGAACCAAAACCCGATTACCCATTTCCCCATGAACTCAAATATGTAAGTTATTTTGGAATCAGACCTCGAATTGAGGTCCAAAACCCCCAATTTTAGAAAACCTAGGTTATACCCTAAATTCCCAATTTCCCCATTAAAATCTTTGTTTTGAAGTTAAAGTTATGTTTAAAGATGTTAAGGAGTAAAGAAAATGAGTTAGAATTCACTTACCAATCGTTTTGGAGAAGAAGAATCATTTGGAAAATCGCCTCTTGTGTTTTGGGTTTTGAAAAAACTGAAAAATAACTGAAAATCCCGACCTTATGTATCCCTCTGAAAGGCTCAGCGCGGACCGCGCAAAAGTGCACCGCGGCCGCGCTGAGAAGCTGGAAATCTACCCTCTCTGAACCCACCCAGCGCGGACCGTACTGTTTTGGTGCATGGCCGCGCTGGGGAATTGGACAAAAACCCCCCTCTCTGAACCTAGCCACGCGGACTGCGCAAGAATGCACCGTGGCCGCGCGGAATCGACCGCGGGCGCGCTGGGGGCCTGCAACTACCTGAACCTGCAACCATCTGATATTTCTAAGTCTAAGACCTCCCGGGGCCTACTCAAAACTCACCCGAGCCCTCGGGGCTCCAAACCGAACATACACATAACTCCAAAAACACCCTACGGACTCATCCGTGCGATCAAATCGCCAAAACAACATCATTAACATCAAATTAGGCCTCAAGACCCATGATTTCCTTCCAAATTTTCATAAAACATCAAGTTTAGAGCTTTAAGTTCAAAACACGTCAAACGACGTCCAAATTCCACCAAACTTTACTGCAATTGCTTAAACCATATATGAGACTCGTACTGGGCGTCGAAACCAAAATACGAGCCCGATACCACAGTCTTTTAATCAGTTTTCATCTCCAATTTTCTTAATAATTTCAGAAAAATAATTTCACAGAAAAATTTATTTCTCGGGCTCTAGACCTCGGAATTCGACTCCGGGCTTATGCCCGAGTCCCATATTTTTCTACGGACCCTCCGAGACCGTCAAATCACGGGTCCGGGTCCGTTTGCCTAAAATGTTGACTGAAGTCAAACTTAATCAATTTAAATAACAAGATTTAACATTTTTTTTCTCACAAATTTCATATTTAAACTTTCCAGCTACGCGCCCGGACTGCGCATACAACTTGAGGCAACCCCAAATGAGGTTTCCAGGGCCTCAGAAGTACAGAGGGAGTAGGAATACAGGTGATGACCCTTTGGGTCGTCACAGGAACCCACAAACAAGTTCTAATCTATGAAAGCTTAAACCTATTATGCGCGAAATATGGCAGGTTTGGCCACGCTAGCTAGAACTGCCAGTTCACCCCAACTCCACCACTAAACTCCCTTCTAACCACATCCATGAACCCACCCACCTCACCCTCTCCAGTAATAAACCCAGAGTCGGAATGGAAAACTAATACATTTACGAAAAAATCAAATACTAAACACATTGGATTCACCAATGGACGATCATCACCAGAAGTTACACGACTTCCTGCTATTGCTTACTGCCCAACACTAACGCAGGGAAACGCGGCGGCCACGTCAGCACCTTTGGTAAGGCCAAGTAATGTTTCTAACCCTAATCTTAGTCACACATGGGCTCAACCCGATATTCTACAACGTACTCATACTAGCCCACCTCCACTAATAACTAATAACCCTTTCACCTACTTAGAAGGTTTAGACACTACTCTTGATGAACACACTCGTGGTCCTATAAGCCCACAACTAGCTACAAACAAATTGGCGGACTCAACCGAGGCCCAAAGCGTAACAACCCAACAAGCATGTCCAATGCATGTAAAAACCTTAGTCCAATCCACTACTCTACAATACACTAATCTGGGGAAAGCTCCAGACGCTATGGACCTCACTCCCCTAAGCATAGAAACCTCACCTACTACTTCTATTAAAGCCCATGCACAGATGGACACTCCACCACCATCACCACGCCATTCCATAGCCCATACAGCTGGCCTATATGGCAAGTTAACCAGTTCTTTAAACGACAACTTAGCCACCAACTCTGACATCATATCCACACACTTAATCTCTTCTAATTTCTCTGCCCTCTTTGCATGCCACCCCTTCTCCTCCAATGACCAACGACTTTACACAAATCACACGCAAATACTCTCCTACTCCAACAGAACATCATGATTCTAATTCATGTGAAACTTCATTATCAGCCTGCAACCCTACGCCAACCACTACACCCACAAACATAACTTCCTCTACTCAAAACCTAGATACACCCATCATCTCTCCAAAAGACACCGGACAGTCACTACCACACAACCACGTCTATTCTAAACCTCCTATATCAATATATCACCAGTCAAGCAACAATGCAATGACCCTGGAATACATCACTCAGGGAGAGAATTCACACCAACAATTAATATTTCCACTTCCCACGCCTAACAATGAATGGACCACCCCATCCAAATCCGACCATACCTCTCATCTACACCTCCCAACCTCCTCCACTAGATTAGCCAATCCAGTTATGGCTCGAGATGGGCCTACAGGGATATACCATGGTATTCACGATGAAACTCAACAACCAGGAAGTAATACTACTTGTTCAGAACCCAATCCACTTAGCGGAGATAGTAATAGAAGGTATGCGCCTGGGGATGAAGGCGTATGCCCAGAGCCAGTGGTACTCAACACAAACTCCACTCCTACTCGACCAACACAGGCCCTCTTCCTCCATACCAAGAAAATGGGCACACCCAATGACTCCCCCAGTCCACACTCTCAATCAGACGATGGGGTTACTCCCATTCTACCCACCCCATCACACAGGGATGATTTATGCCCTGTGGTTCCAACACATGAGTTCTTTCACACCACCACGACGTCTCATATTCTCAACCAGCACACAGGAACCACTATCCCCATGTACAGTCCACCCAACACTCCCCCTCCATCACCCAACGCACTAAGCGACTAGACTCACTTAGAGCTAGCACAAATAATGGAGGAGATTAGGGAAACAAGGATAGAATTTCTGTGGCTAAAGGGAATTTATCTCTACAGCCTCAAAGAGCAGTACACAAAAAGTTCATTCTCAAATGCCCCCAGAACTAGCACCTTACAGTCTCAACTTCAGGGCAACTACAAATCAAGACGTGGGGAAATATGACATGGTCATAATCCCAACACTTTGCCAAACCAACTCAACGAACTCTCAAGTTCATGCGACGCATCCTCACCCCTTAGGAGAGAGGACTGACTTCCCTGATAACACCACTCATACACAATCCATAATTAATCTTATAGTATGGAATTATAGAGGCTCACAGAATGCGGAGTTTAGGAGACAATTCCGCTCACTCCTAGATCACTATAGGTCGGTTCTAGTAGTTCTCTTGGAAACTCATATGCATTATTACACTGTTCTTAAGAATGATTTAAATTTCTCCAATATGTCCCAAGTATCTGCACAAGGTCTTTCAGGTGGTATAGGTATCATGTGGCATTGTGACCTAGTTACAGTTGACGATATCAACATGACCACACAGGAGATACACTGCATGGTCCGGGTATGGCCTAACCCTACTAAGTGGTTATTTTCATCGATATGTGCTAATAAATCTACTAATTCACGTAATATACTTTGACAAAATTTAAAATGTATACACGATTCCTATAGGGGTCCTTGGTTAGTCGGGGGGGGGGGGGGGATTTTAATGAAGTAATTAGAGCCACTGAAAAATTTGGTGGCAACCTTATTAGCAATAGAAGGGCAGATGCTTTCGCACAATGCATTAATTATTGCAAGCTATTAGACTTAGGCTTTAAGGGTAGTCGATATACATGGACTAACAAACGCCGTCATGGTTACACGATTCTAAAAAGACTAGATCGGCTTCTAGCCAATTATGATTGGCTGAACCTCTTTGCTGAAGCAATGGTACAACATCTACCTCATACCCATTTGGACCACTGTCCATTACTTGTAACACTACAACCCTATAAAATTCCTAAGAAACACATCTTTAGATTTGAAACAATTTGGACAACTCATCCTAACATTCCAAACTTTAGTACACTCATCATGGCAGAATACTTCCACATTAGTAGAAGCTACTAATAACTTCCAAAATAATGTCACGCACCGTAATAAACATACTTTTGGTGATATTTTTTTTTACCAAAAAACATAAATTACTTGTGAAAATCAATAGGGAGTCAATCTTCGATACACTACCCAACTAGTAGGTTTCTACAAAACTTGGAGGTTCAACTCTCTCATGAATTTAGTGGGGTACTAAAACTAGAGGAAGACTTTTGGAAGTTAAAATCACGTATCAATTGGCTAAATGATGGCGATGCTAACACCAATTCTTTCATATAACTACTTTACAACGGCGTAGACGTAATCGTATCAATGCACTCAAGGACAGTGTAGGAAATTGGTCGTTTGATCCCATAAAAATTCAACAACAAATTTTCAGTTATTATAATCAAGATTTACCACTACCCAATCCTGCAGTGTTAAGCAATACCCTGCTTCTAATACAACTTCGTCATTATTCACCACATATCAACAAAGACTATCAACACCCTTAACCCTTTCGAAAATAATTCAAGCCCTTCATTCTTTTAAACCATTAAAGGCGCCTAGCTCAGATGGCTTGCACCCATATCTCTTTCAATAATATTAGAAAGAAATAGGCCGGTCTGTTGTTCTTCTATGTCAAAAAGCTTTCAAAGAAAATCATATTCCATCGGACATCAACAAAACCTATTTGTGTCTAATCCCAAAACTCAAAAATGCATCCTCCATTACTCAATTCCGTCCCATTAGCCTATGCAATAACATTTATAAATTGATCACAAAAATAATTGTGATCCGTCTTAAACCTTTTTTACATTAGATTATAGACCCTACACAATCTAGTTTCCAACAAAGGAAGCGAGCTTCCGATAATGCGATCCTTGTCCAAGAAATTCTTACACATTTTCAAAAAAAAAGGGCAACACAAGTCACATGCTTCTCAAACTAGACCTAGAAAAAACTACCGATAAATTATAATGGTCTTTTATCAAGAATACTCTTCACTATTTTAACTTACCAAGCACACTCATCTCCTTGATAATGTCTTGTATTACAACGGCCTCCGTATTTATCTTGATTAACGACACAAGGACAAATTTCTTCCAACCCTCAAGGCGTATACGACAAGGGGACCCACTATCCCCATATATCTTTATTATGTGTATGGAACGCCTATCTTGCACCATCTTTCAGTTAGTAGATTACCTCCTATGAAAACCAATACAATTATCACAAAATGGCCCACAATTATCGCATTTATTTTTTGCAGACGATATCAGTCTCCTTTCTAAAGTTACTAAAATAAGTTGCACACTATCATTGACACTCTTAATGGCTTTACTACTCTATCAGGCCAAACTATAAACTTCCAAAAATCTAAAATCTTCTTCTCCAGGAATTGTAATATTACTGATAAAAATTACATCTGCTCTTGCTTTAGCATGAATGAAGGAACGACCTTTGGAAAATATTTAGGTTTCCCAGTGTTTCAGACACGACCCAATAAATCCGATTTTCAATTCCTTCTCGACAACTTCAAAGCGAGACTTACTCGCTGAAAAACTAATTTTCTGTCCCTAGCTGGGAGAACAACTCTTATTAAATCTACATTCACTAGTCTTCCCAATCATATTATGCAATATATTTTCATTCCTCATTCTATAATACATAAGATGGAACAGTACATGCGCAATTTCCTCTGGGGCACTACTAATCTAAAAAGGAAAATCCACTTGGTAAATTGGAAGAAAATCACCACTCCAAAGGTCTTCGGAGGACTAGGAATCTAGCGACTGGAGCAAAAAAATAATGCTCTCTTAGCTAGCCTCTCCTGGAGACTTTTTCACTCACCCACTCAACTTTGGACAGCAACCCTCTTACATAAGTTTAATAAGAATCCTCCTACAAAATAGGGTCATTCCAATACATGGAAAGATATCCTTTTGGGCTGGACACATTGTCAACTAGGTATACAATAGCAAATAGGTAGCACTTCCAATATTAACTTATGGACGGATGCCTTGGTTGCACCAGCCACTACGATGAGATCTCTAATATCGGAACCTTTGCCTTTCAACCAACTAAGCAATACTATATCTACCTACAGGACAAACACTGATTGAGATTGGGGAAAATTTTCTTTCAATTTCCCATAAAATATTAAGTTAATATTAAACAACTCTATGTGCCTATCTACACCAACATTTTTGATACTATCTACTGGGGATTAACTCATCATAGTCAATTTACAGTCCAATCAATATACATTGTCCTATTACGCCAGTGCCTACCAAGCACAACACACATACCTCCATATGCATGGATTTGAAAAATTCTGTTAACCCCAAAAATTAAATCTTTTTTTTTGTGGCTACTCATGCACAATCGTCTCTCTACACGACAATACTTGCATCATATTGGTATACTTTTAGATGATCTTTGCCAAATTTGTAAATACACCACCGAATCAATTAATCATATCTTCCTATATTGTTCAAACGTACAAACCTTGTGGACACAATTCGGCTTAAATCATGTTATTAACAATATCAATAGGATTTCCCAACCGTCGCAATGGTTAATACCTCTATTTTACGATAAAAGAAATCCCATGCCTTATAAAATTAACCATCAAACTTTCATTTCCTTTACATTTGGAGCATTTGGCTTACTCGAAACTACAATAATTTTAATCACTTTCAGCACCAAATATACCCCAAACATGTCACTAATCAAGCCTAGAATTTACTTACTTGGCTACCAATCTAAAACCAAATTACAACCCCATACTAGTGCCTATAAAATGGATTCTTTCAAAACCAAATTATTTCAAAAACTGACGGAGCAGCCTCACTAGTTACCACCAAAGTAGGTATAAGAGGGCTCATTTGTGATTCTTAAGGGACTTGGATCATCGGATTTGCGGGATACATCTCCCCCACTAACAGCATACATGCGAAATTACAAGCACTCTTTCATGGGTTGGAATTAGCATATCATCATCATTTGGTTCCACTGGAAGTGAACGTTGACGCGTCTAAGGAATTAACAATTATACAGAACGATAACATGCATTACACTAATATTATCTCTGACTGCAGGCACCTCCTGGACCAGCTGCATAATGTAACAATCACACATGTCTACAGAGAGGAGAATGAGGGTGGCAGATAGATTAGCCAAGGAAGGTTGTTCGATGGCACCGACTATGACACCAACTGTTTTTGCCTCGCCACCTGTTTTTGTTATCAACAACTTACAATAGGATCATTCATGAGCAATACAATATAAGAAGGTGAAACAAACTCGAACTGAGCAGGCCATAGACATGGAAACTACAACAACACTTTTTGCTGCACACAACGATAGACTTGTCTCTACAGCTACCAATGGAGTTACTATAGAACAAAACTTTGTTTTGCCTAATGATCAGCTAGCCCTCATTTTGTACAAACTTATTTCATGATCGTAGTTGTAATAGTCAACAAACTAGCTCTACTAATGTGATGCACCCTACGCATCACCCTTTCTGTAGCAACCTTTCTCAATAGTTAATGCAATATTATCATTCATACCAAAAAAAAATTAGTTTGAATTGACCAGTAGGAATTCGAAAAATATTATGCATAAAAATGGAAAAATTCTAAGAATTTATGGAAGTTGCGCAAATAAAGTGCTGGTCATGCCCAACTATGCCTTATAAAAAGGACTTTGCGGACGTTGCAATTATAACTCGAGTATTACGCCCAGGGTCGAATCCACAGAGAGTTAACCTATCAACCGCTATCTTCAGACCCACTAAGTCTTCAGAACCAGCTTCCCAAATATTCAAATCTCAGTTGAGTGTTCTTTAATAACTAGCTTGCAAATAACTAAATGGCCGTAACTAAGTAAAAAATAAAGGCTGTGAACAATTATGAGAAAAAGCTAAGGCAATGATTTCCCCTATTGATGGAATCCCTTCTGTTTATGCTCATACAAATTTACCCACACATCTCTATCAATCATGAACGCTAATCTTACCGTAAATCTCTCCCGAGTAATCACAGTAATTTACTACTGCACTCTCCCGAGATACACTAGCTTACTTTATTTAGCACAATTCAATTTAGATTGCACCCAAGGCTTTGTTATTCCTAATCCCGCCTTTAAACCCGCAATTATAGATTCCTCTAATAATCTAGGAGTGGTGTTGTTCAACAATACCCTAAATATGCACTCTTTTCCAAGTTATGCACACTAAATAGACACAGCTAATTGAGGATCCTGTCAATTAACTACAACGAACACGAAGTTGAACAAATAAAGATTAAACTAGCAATTTGTATTCACATAAACAAGAAGTTCATCACCCAATAGGTTCCATCAACACCTTAGACGAGGAATTTAGCTATTCATGACTATGGGAAAATAAACTAAGCTTGAATTCATCATAAAATCAAAAGCAAAGAGGAAAGATGTTTAGAGTACTTTCTCCCAATTGTTTTCCTTGCTAAGAAACCTAAAAAATCAATACATGCCTCTCTTGGGCAAAGTCTAATGTTTTAAATAGGGTTTAGGTCTAAAAATCCCGTAATTGACACTTTGGTCCCAGAAGTTTCTGCGCCTGCCGCGGTTCTGCCGCGGTCGCGGTAGAACCGCGGCCAAACACCCTCGCGGAATCTCTGAACTTCTGCAGCTGCTTCCCACCGCGGTTCTGCCGCGGTCGCGGTGGAACCGCGGTGGATCCAGTTCTCTGAATCCTCGGCCTGTTTTTGCACGGGTCACTTAGGAAATTTCACAGTTGGCCTCTTTTTCATCACTTTTGACTCCAAAACGGCTCCTTAACCGTCTTTATACATATATCACCTACAAATCATGAAAAGCACTAATAAGAGCATTTTGTCATCACTTTTAGCATTAAAACTACACAAGAAGGTGATTATTTAAGGTGTGATTATAGTCAAATTCACCTATTATCAAGTGCCAATAAATGTATCTTTTTAGTTTTGATGAACATGTGATATTTCGTTTTTCAAAATATATTGGGAACCAACCAACTTCTACCATGTCCATGTAGTCTTTCGAGTTGATTAAATTATGCAATCGTTTCTCACATAAATTATAGTTACTGTTTCTCACTTTCATTCAAGATCTCAAGAAAGCCTTTGCATAATTTAGAGGCGAATTTAACACTATAATTACGGATTCAACTGACCTATAATTTTTTATGCGAAGCATAAGTTTATGTAAAATTTATTCAAATTAAAATAAATAGTAAATATGAATTCATAATTTTAAAATTATAATAAATTCAATGCTAAATATTTTAAAAGTTAAATTCATAGGGTTTAAATCCTGAATCCGCATATGCATATAAAAGCCATCACCTTTTGGCAACACTAAATTGGTCAGAGTAGTTTATATAAATCCGCATAAACCCTCGGGATCTGTAAACGTGCCATCATGAATATTTGAATTATTTTTATTTTTAACTATCTTCTGATTTACTTTTAGAGCCCATTTGGATTAGCTGATTTGAAATAGCTGAAACTGATTTAATAAATAAGCAGTTACGTGTTTGGGTACAAGTGCTGAAATTGATAATAAGTTGCTACAGTATTTGATAAAAAAGTGCTGATAAGCTCTTTTTTGGTTAAAATAACTTAAATAACCTTAGAACTGTTTACACTTATAAGGGCGTAATTTCTTCAAAATTTTAGATTCCAAATCGATTCAAATACAAAATATTCTACTTGTCATTTTATTTTAAATGCTATTGTGCTTAGATAAGATAATTTTTATGATAAATATAATTTATTTTATGATAAGCATATAATCATAAGTTATAATAATTAATAAATTGATAAACCTAAATAGGACAAATTATTTGAAGAGAAACAAACATTGTTTTCATCACCACAACACTTAGAAAGCAATACACCGAAAATTTGATACGTCCTCATTTATTACATACAGTTCAAAGATTTATTTTCAATCACATAGATATAAGTATGGAAATGAATAGAGAATTTGCTTATCTTAAATAGTCAATAAGAATTGCAAACTTGAATAGGTGGGGAGGGGGGAGGGTGGGGTGGGGTGGGGGGTTAGGTTGAATACTTGAGGTAGTGAATATCGATGTAGGAGTTTTGTTCTAAAAAAGAATATTTTAAGGATAAAATAGTAAAAATCTTGGTCAAACTTAAAGTGCTTATAAGCTAAAAATTCATAAGCTGGGAGTGACCAACTTATGGCTTTTGAGCCCGTTTGGCTTAGCTGATTTAGAGTAGCGGATAAGCATTAGGTGCTGAAAAGCACTTTTAAGTGCTGAAACTGATTTAAAAAATAAGCAGTTACGTGTTTGGATAAAAGTGCTGAAATTAATAATATGCAGCTGAAGAACCGGGTATACGAAGAGTTTTATTTTAAAAAGAAGTATTTTAAGGATAGAATAGTAAATAATATGGTCAAACTTAAAGTGCTTATAAGCTGAAATTTGATAAGCTGAGGGAGACCAACTTATGACTTTTGGTTTATTTTTGACTTATAAGCACTTTTAATTTTACCAAACGCGTAGATAAGCCAAAAAGTGCTTATAAGCCAGTTTGACCAGCTTATAAGCTTAGCCAAACACCCTCTATGACTTATTTTTGACTTATAAGCACTTTTAACTTTACTGAACGCATAAATAAGCCGAAAAATGCTTCTAAGCTAATTTGACCAACTTATAAACTTAGCCAAACACCCTCTTAGTATTGATATTTAGTATTGATGTAACTCTTATATAACAACATTTTTGTTCGATCCTCGCCATTGTCCTATAGGTAACAAGTTGAACTAGTGTATTTGCAGTGTTCAATTATCTCTTGCACTCCATGTCACTCTCTTCATTATAATTTATGTGGCATCTTTTGATTAAACACAAAATTTAAAATTTAAAAAAGACAAGACTTTTAAAATTTATGATATAAAGAAGCTGCAAATATTTCTATGATTGTAACTTGTAAATCATTTTATTAAAGGTAAAAGTTTAATTTTAAATACATAAAATTATATTCAGATATCAAAGTTCAGACTTGAGAATCAAACCATATTCAGTGAACCAATTATAGAAAGTTGTCCACCTTTTCCCGTGATTCTTTTTCCGTGATGTACTACTACTGCAGTTGAGTTCTATAGGCCTCCAACCTTCTTCTAACTGTATAGCAATGGCTGCCATTTCAGTTCCTCTCCTCACCCTTCGATCACCTCAAGCCAACCGCCCTTTCCCTTCATTCTTTAATCTCAACCGTCCCTTTTCAACTTCACTCTCCTCCAATTGCAGCTTCAACCATTTAACAGTCTCAAATAATAGTAGTACTTCTTCTAACCAAGCCATCACTGAAACAACAACCTCTGACTACTCTACCATCAATGTCCAAAACGACGACGCTTTAGACACCACCCTTTTCGTTATTCGGGCCAAGAACCGAATTGGCCTTCTCCAAATCATCACCCGCGTATTCAAAGTCCTCGGGCTCACCATTCAAAAGGCCATTGTTGAATTCGAAGGCGAGTTTTTCGTGAACAAGTTTTTCGTCAGTGATTCTAACGGTATGAAGATTGAGAAAACGGAACATTTGGAAAAGATTCAGAAGGCATTGAAGGAAGCTATTGATACTGGCGGAGTATCGCCGTCTGTGGCGGTGGTTAGTGGGAGAGGAGTGGTTGTGAGGAAAGCTGGGTTGAACTTAGGAGAGAGGAAAGCGAAAGCAGAGAAGATGTTTGGGTTAATGGATGGGTTCTTGAAAAATGATGCAGTTAGTTTACAAAAAGATATTCTTGATCATGTTGAATTTACTGTTGCTCGATCAAGATTCAATTTTGATGATTTTGAAGCTTACCAGGTACTACCATTTCCCGATTTATCTGGCATTATTTGACTGTGGATTGGAGTTTAAGAAAGAAGTTAGACTTCGAAACTTGTGATTTAGACAAGCCTTAGACATTATTGTTTCTCAATATAGAAAGGTACCATTATTTTAGGGACAAACTGAAATGGAAAGTGTTCCACATAAAATGGGACAGAGGGAGGAGTAGCTTTTAGCATGTTACTAATAAAGTTTGCACAATGCAGGCATTAGCGCATAGTGTCAGGGATCGGCTTATTGAACGATGGCATGATACTCACCAGTATTTTAAGAAGAAAGACCCCAAGCGACTGTACTTCCTTTCGCTTGAGTTTCTTATGGGTACTTGACATTCACATGCTCATAGAGTCCTTTTCTTTGCTGCATCTAATTGGGGCACAGCTAGCCTTTTTTTTGTGTGGATATTTTTCTTCCTGAAACAAGTACTTGTTAAGAGAAGTCTTTATGGTTTTCCTGAAGGTGAAGTGCTCTTAGTTTTGTCTAATTAAGTTTTTCTTTTTTACTTGATCTGTCAGGTCGTTCTCTAACTAACAGTGTCATAAACCTTGGCATCCAGGACCAATATGCCGATGCATTAAGTCAGCTTGGATTTGACTATGAAGTCTTGGCAGAGCAGGTTGGGACAATTCTTGATGGCTGTCTCGGGTTCTCTATAGCTTCTTCCTTTTTGCCTGTAACATTTCTCAAACTAAAAAGTAATGAGTGTTTTAGTGGTTACGTTGGATCATTTGAACTTCCGTACTAATTTAAGTTAATCTAGAATATTTACTACTCCATCCATTTCATTTTATGTTAAGGTATTTCATTGGGTACGGAGATTAAGGACCTAAAAACTTGTATACACTGTGGTCTTAAGCATGTCACGACGTATCTGGAAAATGATGTCATCAAGGTAAAATGTGAAATTTAAATAAGAGTGTCACCTAAAATGTAATGGAGGGAGTAACATTTAAAGGACTTGATAGGCTAATGCTTGCAAATGAAAATGCAATAATTCCAAATTCATAGGACAGCTTTATTGATAAACACGGCCTTGCACAATTAATGAAATATTGTTGATGCTCATTCCCCGGACCTTGTGGTCCGGCCCTTCCCCAGACCCCGCGCATAGCGGGAGCTTAGTGCACCGGGCTGCCCCTTTTTTCTTCTTGATGCTCATTCATCCTTAAGCACTGGTAATTATTTTGGCAATCGATCTAATTTTGAAGAACACTTGCATTTACAATTGAGTAACTTCTTCTCGATCTTCATCTTTACTCACAGTTAGCTGTTCTGTTGCTCCCCTAAATAAGTTATCCTTGGTGATTCTGTTTCTAAATTCTAACGTTCATTCATTACTAGGAAGGAGATGCTGCCCTTGGTAATGGTGGCCTAGCTCGCCTTGCAGCTTGCCAAATGGATTCCCTAGCGACATTGGACTACCCAGCTTGGGGGTATTGTTTAGGCTCCTTTTCATTGTCGAAACATCATTTGTTTCTGATATTGTTCGCTTCATCACGGCCTTGGGTTTTGAATCCCATCGCTTTTTCCTGAACATACTAAACAGTAGAAACAGTCAAGGAGAATTGGGTTTTTCCCTATTTATGAATAACATCCTGCTTCATGGCTGCATTTTCGTATCCAGATGATAGTCACTCTTGTAATACTAAGATCAGATTTTCTGTATTGTTCTTTCACTCCTTTTCTTTTTAATCAAAATGATGTTATGATTTCGAACCCAAAATGATCTTTGATTTGGATTTACTGAGTTCCCTATCTGAAACTGAATTCTACGATCTGAAAAAAATGGTGTCTCGCTTTTCTTCAAAGATTTTGCCCTTTATCATCGTGACGTTTATCTAAAGAAAGTCAACTGAGTTGGATCCTCTACATTTCTTTGTCTTCAGTTATGGACTACGCTATCAATATGGATTATTTCGTCAGATCATAGTGGATGGTTTTCAACATGAACAACCTGATTTTTGGTTGAACTTTGGGAACCCCTGGGAGATTGAACGTGTTCATGTGTCTTATCCAGTAAAGGTTTGAAAGTATTTAATTTTCCGTCTTTGTCAGTAATTTATCCAAACGAGATGTTTTCTTTTGTCGTTTTAGTTTGGGGTGCATATGATGTTATCTTCTTCAATTTTCTTGAGTGAAACATCTACATGTTGCTAACTGGAAATTTGCTTTGTATGCAAGTTCTATGGGACTGTTGAAGAGGAAGTTTTAAATGGAAAAACATGTAGAGTTTGGATACCTGCAGAATCAGTAAGTGCTCCTGTATTTAATTAGTCATTTTTTTCTACAAATTTAGACTAATTGCATGTAATGTTGCCGAATGACTAGCGTGTTCGTTTACTTTTAGGTCGAAGCAGTGGCTTATGATAATCCAATACCTGGTTATGGAACGCGAAATGCCATCAACCTACGACTTTGGGCTGCTAAACCAAGTGATCAATATGATTATGGTAACCTTTGACAATATTGGCTAATAAATGTTTCTGACGAGGTCTTGTTGGGATGCAGCTGAGGTCTATCTGTATACTCTTAAATAATTTGGGCATTTTAAGAATCTATGGACTTTTTTTTCTGTATCAGTGGTCTCTCTTTCACCATGCGGCTTTTCCTTCTTATGTTGTTCTGTGGGAGGGGCTGAGAAGGGATAGACTTCATAATCAATTTATTCCAGTTTCTTTTCTCTGACTGCATTGTGGTAGCACTTTCTTCTTTTGTCAAATGTGAATATCACACCTAGTATTGCACAGATCAGAACCCTTTTAATTTCTTAAGAATACGTCTTAATGTGAACTTTGACATCTGACTACCTCTTAACTTCTACATAGTACCCATTTCATCACTTGCAGGAGTCTTACACCACTGGAGACTATATTAATGCTATTGTTAACAGACAGAAGGCTGAAACCATAAGTAATGTGCTGTATCCTGATGACCGTTCTTACCAGGTATTTCCATTCTATATAATGTCTTGAAGAAGTGCATAAGTGTAGAGTTCCTTTAGTTTCTTGGAGGCTGGGAAGGGGCCTCATGAACTGGGAGAAGCCATTTCATTCCCAAGCATTAAGAGTGGCTAGTAGTTCATATAATCTCAATTAATAAATGGGTATACTGTACAGTATAACAGTACCATAACTTTACGCCTACAAATGATTTTGAATGAAGTAAGA
Source organism: Nicotiana attenuata (assembly GCF_001879085.1). NCBI lineage: Eukaryota > Viridiplantae > Streptophyta > Magnoliopsida > Solanales > Solanaceae > Nicotiana > Nicotiana attenuata. The sequence continues at coordinate 475,022 of NW_017670364.1, read as the reverse complement.
ACAACTTTACGCCTACAAATGATATTGAATGAAGTAAGAACAGTATGAGATGATGATGAGGAAATACCGTTTATAGATGCAAATGGAACAGACTATTATCAACGGAGATAATGAATTGAAGTTCACTCGCAATTGGTTTTAGATGCTAATTGGTATCCTTTATCTAATTATATGTTCTGCAGGATACTACTTTTGGGGTTTCTTCCTTTTTTGTCTTCCTTATGTGTACTCTGACCATTTTGATTTGCATATTCCATAACTTTCTTTGATGGTCTTTCTTCAGGGTAAGGAACTGCGGTTGAAGCAACAGTATTTCTTTGTTTCAGCATCACTACAAGACATAATAAGGAGGTTTAAGGATTTACATAATAACTTTGATGAGTTTCCAGAGAAGGTATTATGGGCATTTTTGGCGTCTGTAACTCATGCATTTATCAGACAATGGGCTCAAGTCACATGCTCCTTGCATTTGTTCTCTTATCATAGATAAACACATATTTGTTTCCTCATTGCTCTACTGATAATTTTGGCCTGAAATGCTATTAATCAAATAAGCTATTCAGCATAGACTTAGCAAAGTTTGTTAACGGACTTCGGTTACTTTGTGTCAGTATGAAAGGAGTAGCATGAAGCATAAGCCTCATTTATTAGGGCATGTTCCCTAAAACAGTTGCATGTTTCACGTTCTAGAAATCCAAATCAAAGTCGATACAGTGCAAAAGATGGTATGTCATAAAAGAATGTCGCCATTGGGTTGGCCACACTTAATCTGAGTTGGCCTACTCTCTGTGATTCATAAAAATGCCATATGTTGATGATTTATGCAAGAGATTAGGATCTCCAAAGGAACAGGGAATATTAAGCTTGGTTTTATTTTACATCAAAATACTCATGGACTATCTGCTAATTTCTTCTTTCGAGTTTTTCCCTTCAGGTTGCTCTTCAGATAAATGATACACATCCGTCAATTGCCATTGCTGAGGTAATGAGAGTGCTTGTTGATGAAGAGCACTTGGATTGGAGCAAAGCATGGGGTATTGCTTGCAAGATTTTCTCAGTCACCATTCACGCGGTACAACCTGAAGCACTTGAGAAAGTTCCCATAGATCTCCTGGGTAGCGTTCTTCCTCGGCATTTAGAGGTTTGTTTTCTTTCAGATGATTTTGTATTTTTCCAGAGGAATCTTTTGGTCTGTGCTTGAACATCTTAATGCTTCAGACCATTTCGTCAGAGTATGAACATAGTTTTTGTATGGGGCTGAGTGCTGGCCGGTGAAGAACTCCCATGTCCAGAGAATGAAGGTTGTGGAGATGAGGATGCTCAGGTGGATGTGCGGGCTCACCAGGTTAGATAAGATTAGGAATGAAGTTATTCGGGAGAAGGTGGGGGTGGCCCCAGTAGATGAGAAGATGCGGGAAGCGAGGCTCAGGTGGTACGAGCATGTGCGGAGGAGAAGCCCCGATGCCCCGGTGAGGAGTTGTGAGCGGCTGGCGGTGGTTGGCGCGAGTCGAGGCAGAGGGAGGCCCAAAAGGTATTGGTGAGAGGTGATTAGGCAGGACATGGCTAGAATGCGGATTTCCGAGGACATGGCCCTTGATAGGAAAGTCTGGAGGTCTAGTATCAGGGTTGTAGGATAGGGGCTTCTAGAATTTTTCGTACTTCTGTCCCGGGGCTGGGTTTTGGGGGGGTTTGGTAGGGCTCTCCATAGATGATCTGTGTATTGTATTGTGCCCCCTTATGGTAGTTACTGGTCGATATATTTGCATGCCATTTTATTTATGGTTTATGTTTAGATAATTATTTATGTGATTTCTGCTGGAGCTACTAATGCTCTTTTGTTTTTTGTTTTTGTTTTCCTTTTCCTTTTCCTGAGCCGAGGGTCGATTGGAAACAGCCTCTCTGCCCTTTCGGGTAGGGTAAGGCCTGTGTACGTATTACCCTCCCCAGACCCCACCTTGTGGGACTATACTGGGTAGTTGTTGTTGTTGTTGTTGTTATGAACATAGTTTTTGGTTCATTTGTCAAAATTTCCACGTCTCTGTAACTTCAGTCTTTTAATTGAGTTTCTTCTCAAATTACTTGTTCTTTTTGTTTTACTATAAGGTAAGTAATTTTATTAATAATGGGGAATCCCTGTGCACAAGCCGTATTCCAAAAGGTAGAGAACTTACACCATATTTTTTTTGGTTAAATCACAGACCTGTTGAAGTTTTCTTGCAGCTGTAAAGTGTGTCGTCCTTTTTGCACCAAAGCTATCTTGTTTAATGTGTTTATTATTTGGGGAATGATTATCTGTTTATTTTGTGACTAAATCTCTTCATCCTGATTTAATGATTCACTTTTTTTTCCAGATTATATATGAGATAAACTATTGTCTCATGGAGGAGTTAAAAAAGATACTTGGTCAGGACTATGATAAACTTTCCCGAATGTCAATTATTGAGGAAGGTGCTGTGAAGGTATAGAAGACAACCCTTTGTGTTCTATTTTAGATAACACTTCTTGTATTCAGGCGTTGTTTTTGAGCTCTCTTTATTAATAAAATCATTATTTGATTAAAAAAATAACTATGATGTTTTTCAACAGCACAAATCTGTACTAGTGACATGTAAATATCCCAATAATGTACTACAACAATAACTATTCCTCAATCCCAAGCTCGTTGAGCTCGGTGATAGAATCCTCAGTTACAATATCGCTTCATTTAAACCCGTAGCACTCCAATATTATGTCCCATAATACTAAGACCGCAAATTTCCATATTCATAACTAGGGTCAGCAATTATCTTTTTGAACTCTGTGATGCTTGTGTTGCATCACTCATGTATGTATCACTTAAACAAAGAGGACAGAGCGAGGGCAAGAGGGAGAGAGGCCAAAACCAAATATATAGTAGTAAGTAATATCAGTGAAGAAAGGAAAGGTTTTGCAATGTTTATGGTTTGTTACTTCTTATTTTCAGCTAGATTTTATGTGATACACATTCTTTTGACAACCCACAATGCATTACTTGAATTATGCCACTTTCACTTATTGAAAAAATGGGTACGAGCTCGATTATTGGTTTTTTTTTCTGCAATTGCCAGTTTTGATTTTGCTCCTCATATGGACAGTGTATTAGGATGGCAAACCTGTCACTTGCATGTTGCCACACTGTGAATGGCGTTTCCAGGCTGCATCTTGAGACGCTTAAAACAAGAGTGTTCAAGGTAATTTGGATTCTGCATTTTTCTGATTTTTCTCTTTTGCCCAATATTTCATGAGCACTTGATTTCAAGCCTGCAGCAATGTATCCTTCACTAAATAAATGTCACTCTGTAAGGCCTGTTTCAGAGGGTGTTGTCCTAGGATTTCTATCCAATTCGCTTTAATAGGTTTTTTTTTCCTTCTAAAGAATATGTGTGTGTGTGTGTTTATCCCCTTGAGATATGTTTTCTGTTGTTATTTGTTCAGCTTCATTTCAGAGATTGATAGAGAAAGCATAATTGTCTAAATTAGATGTGAGAATGCACGGGAGAAAATATTATTGATTAATATTGACAATGATACAATGAGCCCTATATATATATATATAATACATGTCCTGCTCCTAATACATATGGGATTAGGGTTATTTACTACTATTTAATTATCAAACTAACACTCCCCCTCAAGCTGGTGCATATAAATCATGTGTACTGAGCTTGTTACATATATAACTAATACGAGGACCGGTGAGGGACTTGGTGAAAATATCAGCAAGCCGATCATTAGACTTCACAAATTTTGTAGCAATATCTCCCGAGAGTATCTTTTCTCTAACAAAGTGACAGTCAATATCAATGTGTTTAGTTCTCTCATGGAACACTGTATTTGACCCAATATGAAGAGCAGCTTGATTATCACACACAAGTCCCATCTGATTAATCTCACCAAATTTCAACTCCTTGAGCAACTGTTTGATCTAAATTAGCTCACATGTCGCCATAGCCATTGCTCGATATTCTGCTTTTGCACTAGACCGAGCAACCACATTCTGTTTCATGCTCTTCCAAGACACCAAATTTCCTCCTACTAAGACACAATATCCAGACGTAGAACGTCTATCAGAAGGTGATCCTGCCCAATCTGCATCTGAGTATCCAACGATCTGCTCATGACCTCGATCCTCAAACAATAAGCCTTTGCCTGGAGCTGATTTTATATACCGAAGAATGCGGACAAATGCGTCCTAATGACTATCACAGGGAGAATCCATAAACTGACTCACAACACTCACAGGAAAGGAAATGTCAGGTCTAGTCACTGTGAGGTAATTTAATTTACCAACCAACCGCCTATATCTTGCAGGATCGCTAAGAGGCTCCTCCTGTCCTGGCAGAAGTTTAGAATTCGGATCCATCGGAGTGTCAACAGGTCTACAACCTGTCATTCCTGTCTCCTCAAGAATATCTAAGGCATACTTCCGTTGTGAGATCACAATACCTGAGCTAGACTGAGCGACCTCAATACCCAGAAAATACTTCAATCTGCCCAGATCCTTAGTCTAAAAGTGCTGAAAGAGATGTTGCTTCAACTTACTAATACCATCCTGATCATTGCCGGTAATAACAATATCATCAACATAAACGACCAGATAAATACAGAGATTTGAAGCAGAATGTCGATAAAATACAGAGTGATCAGCTTCACTACGAGTCATGCCAAACTCTTGAATAACTGTGCTGAACTTACCAAACCAGGCTCGAGGAGACTGCTTTAGACCATAGAGGGACCGGCGCAACCGACATACAAGGCCACTAGACTCTCCCTGAGCAACAAAACCAGGTGGTTGCTCCATATAAACCTCATCCTCAAAGTCACCGTGAAGAAAAGCATTCTTAATGTCCAACTGNGTGGAGAGTTTGAGTAGAGGTCGAGGTAGGCCTAAGAAGTACTGGGGAGAGGTGATTAGACATGACATGGCGCTGCTTCAGCTCACTGAGGACATGACCCTTGATAGGAGGGTGTGGAGGTCGAGGATTAAGGTAGAAGGTTAGTAGGTAGTTTATAGTTGTTCACCGATAGTCTTAGTAGCATGCATGTCCCTTCATATTCTTAGATTTCTATTACGTTATGTGGTTGTGTTAGCCTCAGGTATTGTATTCCCTGCTGCTATTATTTGGTACTACTTATCCTTTATCTCACTCCTTTTCTTTTCTCTTTTTCTTTCTTCCTTCCTTGCTTTCCTCTTCTTCTTTTTGTTCTTCCTGAGCCGAGGGTCTATTGGAGATAGCCTTTCTACCTGCATTAGGTAGGGATAAGGCCTGCGTACAGACTACCCTCCCCAGACCCCACCTGTTGGGATCAAACTGGGTTTGTTGTTGTTGTTGTTGTTGTCCTACTCCTAATACATATGGGATTAGGGTTATTTACTACTCTATTTAACTATCAGACTAACATTAGAGAATTAACTGATCAGCCTGAACAATTGTATCTCATTAATTTCCTTCCTCCATGCTATATGATCACAGTGAATTATGCTACAAGGTGTAGTTTGATTGATGGACAGGTTATACAGAGATATAATGCTATTATTAACATCCAATGGATTTTAAATGCATATTCATTTGTTGTTGGATGTTTGGTTCATCGTATTATAAGTTAGATATACAATGTGTAAATCAAAACATGTTTTGGTTTAAAGTGAATAAAAATTTGTTTCCAATGACACCTTTGGCCTATTCATCATTTCTTCTGAACTTTCAGACTTTTATTTGGTAGAAGTCTGGCTCAACTAAGAATGTACTAGTAAACATTTATGTAAGATTCATTTCCCTTTTTCTTTTTGGCAAATGAAAAGAGCGTCCATTAAGGTTTTGAAGATGGAAAATGAAGACTCGCCCTTCTTGAAATTTCTATTTAAAGCCTGAAGACTGATTTGGTGATCACCGCTTTAACTCAGGGTTCCCATTTTTGGTTTTCCATAAATTTAACAATTACACATTTTTTTTTGGAACAAGTATTTAACAATTACACTTTTGTAACACCAAAGCCAAAAATTGGTTTAGTATTTACAATAGATGTACAAGTGTTAGTAAGACGCTTCAAATTCAAAAATATTATGTATTTTTAAATAACACTATCGCAATTTTCTTTTCTTTCTAAAGTATGGAACTTATTTTGAGGGCATTTTGTTATTTTAGGTGTTATTATCCAGGTATTGCTAATGCAGGTAGTGTTGTTTCACATTATATTTGGCATAAAATAGTAATATATATATCATCACATAAGTATGTGGGATCATAGATACTGGAAACAAGACTGGCAACCAAGTCTCCCAATCAGTGCAAAGTTTTACATGATATCTCATTTTGAATGGAACCAAAAAATTCTGCCATCATAAACTTTTCTCATAACCTAAGAGTTAGCTAGCAAAAAGAATATTTCAAAAGGAGATCATTCTTGTAATTGTTGTGTCTTGCAGGACTTTTATGAGCTGTGGCCTCAGAAATTTCAGTTCAAGACTAATGGAGTAACTCAGGTGCATAATTGTGACTGCTAGTTGTGATTCGATTTTTTCAATTTCAAGATTGCTGCCTCAGGCTTTGACTTGACAGTTATTCTTCAAAACTTCCTGACATTGTTCAAAAACTTCTGATTCCTTTACTGCCTTTTGTAGATAGTGTATGTGAGAAAGCACAGGAGAAATTATATTATTGATGTATTAACATATGTTACAATGAGCTCTATATATATACACACATAACATGTCCTACTCCTAATATATATTGGATTAGGGTTATTTATTTACTCCTATTTACATGACTATTCTAACACTCCCCCTCAAGCTGGTGCATATAAATCATATGTACCGAGCTTGTTACATATGTAGTTAATACGAGGACCAGTGAGGGACTTGGTGAAAATATCTGCAAGCTGATCATTCGACTTCACAAACTTTGTAGCAATATCTCCCGAGAGTATCTTTTCTCTAACAAAGTGACAGTCAATCTCAATGTGTTTAGTTCTCTCATGGAACACTGGATTTGACGTCATATGAAGAGCA